>NC_021164.2:54226062-54259463 GCF_000331145.2 Cicer arietinum | reverse complement strand
TATATATATATATATATATGCATGTTAGGGACAATCCTCAAAATAATTATATTTAATGTTTTATTATTTGCCTTAGATGTCAAGCTAAGGTTGAAACTATAAATCACACTTGTTAGGAGTGTGTTGGGAGAAAAGCAGATTTAGTTATATTTCCATTTGAGGATCGACTTTGAAACCATGCACTATAAATTATTATAGCTACAATCATAACATATAATATTTGGTGAGCTAGAAATTCCTACTCCTTTAAGGAGATAGAGGAATCTATGGTGATATCTATTTAGAAAGCTCTCAAATGCTTGTATGACTATAAGAAGGAATTTGCCCGCTCTATTAAAAACATTTATTCTCTTGTACAAATCAGTTGTACATCTATCCATCATGATTCTTCTATTACCAATCACCATCGTCATTTACTTATATGAAGATAACCTTTAAGGTTGATGTTGATGCAACTTCTAATGAGTCTAATCAACAAGGTTTTGGTTGTGTTGTTCGTGATTTCATAGTTGATTTCATTAGAGCAACTCGTTTGTTAATGAATTGTGATTTAGGGTTATGATTTGTTCAAGAAATTGGATGTATGGAGGTGGTTCTAGAAACTGACTAGAATATTTGTCTATTGAAATGAGGTTTATGCTTCAAGGACATCTTAGACGATCGATTGTTGAGTCGTGACTCATTGCTTTAGATATTTTCATTGTTTGCATACTAGTAGAGGAAGTAACAGTATCACTTGTTTTTTTTTTTTTTTTTTGATAAAATCTTCTATTATAAGTGTGAATTGAAGTTCCACCTTTTTTTTGTAACCCCTCACTTTGATATTTTCATGGTTTTGATTTTTTTTTAAATTTTTAAAATGCTTAAAAGAAAAATTTAGTATTTGATTATGGAATTCGAAATTACAATAAAATAATTAATTCTATTCTGGTTGTTGAATTAAAATTTTATACTATTCGATTTTAAAATCTAGTAAATTACTAGGAAACTTGGGCGACACAAAAAATTTATGTAGAAATTGTTGCTAAACCCTTAACCACCAAAAAAACTTGTGGAACAAAAAGGAGTTCATACACAAATGATAAAAAAAAAAAAATTGACACAAAAACAATGTTAATGTTTAAAACAACAAACACATTTTCAACACGTCACTGGTGAAACGACCACCGCCTGATCAGATTCTTCAACGTATTCTGTCGAATTTCAGGGGTAAAAGTGTAAACAACCTTTCTCCATCTCCTTTCTTGTTCGCAAATTTGAGAGAACTGCAAAAAGTGTGCACCCTACTGCAATTATTGCTCTTCACCATATCACCGCTCTCCCAAACACGGTAAATTGTATCTCTTCTCTCGTACTCGATTTTCTCTTACGTGTTTCTCTCATACTAAACACATACTTAGGGTTTAACATTTAGGGTTTTTCTCAATCTCCAATTTCAACAATGGGTGCCGAAATTCCACAAGACGGATTGAAGAAACTCGAGTACCTATCACTTGTATCCAAAGTATGCACCGAGTTAGAATCCCATACTGGAGCTGGCGACAAGGTTCTCGCCGAGTTTATTACCGATTTAGGTCACTCATCGGAAACCGTCGAGGAATTCGACGCTAAACTCAAAGAAAACGGCGCCGAGATGCCTGATTACTTTGTCCGAACACTTCTCACCATAATCCACGCTATTCTTCCTCCGAAACCTAAGAAGGGGAAAGAGATTCAGAAAGAGAATTCCACCTCGAAGACAAAATTCAAGGCGTTGGCGATTTCAGACGATAGGGATCGTGCCAAGGAGCTTCGGAACGAGATCGAAACCGAAGCTAGAGAAAAACAG
Organism: Cicer arietinum; assembly: GCF_000331145.2. Lineage (NCBI taxonomy): Eukaryota > Viridiplantae > Streptophyta > Magnoliopsida > Fabales > Fabaceae > Cicer > Cicer arietinum. The sequence goes on along the minus strand of NC_021164.2, from coordinate 54,257,635 downwards.
AAACAAAAGGAACCAGACAGGTATGAAAAATATAGGAATGAGGATGATGATGGTGGTGGTTATAGAGATAGGGATAGAAGAGATAGGCGAAGAGATGGGTATGATAGAGATGATAGAAGGGATTATAGAAGGGGGAATGATAGAGACAGAGATAGGGATAGGGATAGGGATCGGTACGAGAGGCGAAGGAAAGATGAGTATCAAGAGTATGAAGGTGGAAGGGAGGAAAATGGTGATGAGAAAGGTCGTAGAGATTCGAGGCATGGTGGTTCAGGTGAACCTGAGTTGTATATGGTTTATAAAGGAAGAGTGTCTAGGGTGATGGATACTGGGTGTTTTGTTCAGTTGGATGATTTTAGAGGGAAGGAGGGTTTGGTTCATGTTTCTCAGATTGCTACTAGGAAGATTGTTAATGCTAAGGAGGTTGTTAAAAGGGATCAACAGGTTTATGTCAAGGTGATATCTGTTTCTGGTTCGAAGTTGAGTCTTTCCATGAGAGATGTTGATCAGCATACCGGGAAGGATCTTCTTCCATTGAAGAAGAGCTCGGAGGAAGAGGCTTTTCGGACGAATCCACAGGATTCAAAGGATGGGCCAGTTGCTAGGACAGGGCTTTCTGGGATCAGAATTGTGGAGGAGGATGACGTTGGTTCTTCGCGCAGGCCGCTGAAGAGAATGAGCTCTCCTGAGAGATGGGAAGCAAAACAGATGATTGCTTCGGGGGTTTTGAGTGTTTCGGAGTATCCGACTTATGATGAGGAGGGAGATGGAGTCATGTACCAAGAAGAAGGTGCTGAGGAAGAGCTTGAGATTGAAATGAATGAGGATGAACCCGCCTTCTTGCAAGGGCAGAGTAGATACTCAATGGATATGTCTCCCGTTAAGATATTTAAGAATCCAGAAGGTTCTCTAGGTCGCGCGGCTGCACTCCAATCTGCTCTTATAAAGGAACGAAGGGAAGTAAGAGAACAGCAGCAACGTACCATGCTTGATTCAATTCCAAAGGATCTCAATCGTCCTTGGGAAGACCCTATGCCAGAGTCAGGTGAAAGGCATCTTGCCCAAGAGTTGAGAGGTGTTGGCTTATCGGCCTACGATATGCCAGAATGGAAGAAGGATGCCTATGGGAAAACCATTACTTTTGGGCAAAGGTCAAAGCTTTCTATTCAGGAACAGAGGCAGAGTTTGCCAATTCACAAGTTAAAAAAAGAATTGATTCAGGCTGTCCATGACAATCAGGTCTTGGTTGTGATTGGTGAAACCGGTTCGGGTAAAACTACTCAGGTCACACAGTATCTTGCTGAAGCGGGTTACACCACAAGAGGTAAAATTGGATGTACTCAACCCCGTAGGGTGGCTGCAATGTCAGTTGCAAAGAGAGTTGCAGAAGAGTTTGGCTGTAGATTAGGAGAGGAGGTTGGTTATGCCATTCGGTTTGAGGATTGCACTGGACCTGATACTGTAATCAAGTACATGACCGATGGTATGCTTCTTAGGGAAATATTGGTTGATGAGAATCTGTCACAGTATTCTGTTGTAATGCTTGATGAAGCCCATGAGAGAACTATTCACACTGATGTTCTTTTCGGACTGCTGAAGCAGCTGGTGAAGCGTAGACCTGAGATGCGATTGATTGTCACATCTGCTACTCTTGATGCTGAAAAATTTTCAGGATATTTCTTTAACTGTAACATCTTTACAATTCCTGGGAGAACTTTTCCTGTGGAGATACTTTATACTAAACAGCCAGAAAGCGATTACTTGGATGCATCTCTGATCACTGTCCTGCAGATCCACTTGACAGAACCTGAAGGAGACATTCTTCTCTTCTTAACTGGTCAGGAGGAGATTGATTTTGCTTGCCAGTCTCTCTATGAGAGAATGAAGGGATTAGGTAAGAATGTCCCAGAGCTGATCATTTTACCTGTTTATAGTGCCCTTCCTAGTGAAATGCAATCTAGGATATTTGATCCTGCTCCTCCCGGGAAAAGGAAAGTGGTTGTGGCTACTAACATTGCTGAGGCTTCTTTGACTATTGATGGGATATTTTATGTCATTGATCCGGGGTTTGCTAAGCAAAATGTTTATAACCCAAAGCAAGGTCTTGATTCCTTGGTGATAACTCCGATATCACAAGCGTCAGCCAAACAAAGAGCTGGACGTGCAGGGCGTACTGGACCTGGAAAGTGTTATCGTCTTTATACTGAGAGTGCGTATAGGAATGAGATGTCTCCTACTTCAATTCCAGAGATTCAAAGGATAAATCTGGGTATGACTACTCTTAACATGAAAGCTATGGGCATAAATGATCTTCTGTCATTTGATTTTATGGATCCACCATCACCCCAAGCACTTATTTCCGCCATGGAGCAGCTTTACAGTCTTGGAGCATTGGATGAAGAGGGTCTTCTAACCAAATTGGGGAGGAAAATGGCTGAATTTCCTTTGGATCCACCACTGTCCAAGATGCTGCTTGCCAGTGTTGACCTTGGATGTAGCGATGAGATTTTGACCATAATTGCCATGATCCAGACCGGCAATATTTTTTACAGGCCCAGGGAGAAACAAGCCCAAGCAGATCAGAAAAGGGCAAGGTTTTTCCAGCCAGAGGGTGACCATCTTACATTACTTGCTGTTTATGAATCCTGGAAAAATAAAAACTTTTCTGGACCCTGGTGTTTTGAGAACTTTGTTCAATCTCGATCGTTGAGAAGAGCCCAGGATGTAAGGAAACAACTTCTCACCATCATGGATAAGTAAGATATCTATTTATTTATATATTTTCTAACATTTTGCTTGCTTTGGTTTCTTTGTTCTGTTTCTTTCATTTGTTTTTTTAGTTTTATACATTAATGGGAAACCTTGTCGTACAAAAACTCCAGAGCATGGAGGATATGTGGCAAGGAGTTATAGTCCTAGATAATTTTTATATCACGTTTTTAAAACATGTTGGGAAATTTGCCTCTTGAAAGGAAAAACTTATTATGGTAAAGGTGATGTGCCACTACCTCAGCACTATGCTATGGAGGAATGGAGTATGTCACATGTGAAAATGTCTAAAAAATATTGGAATTCTACTAACTATGAATTATGATATGTAGCCTCATTATTTTTAGATTGTCAACTGTTTCAAGTTATGCCCGACCTCAACCTGAAACTGAAAGACAGAAAACATTGGACCTTTTTTCTGGGCTGAGGGGCTGTTAAGGAATAATTGAACCTATTTATGCATTTACTTTTTCTGTTAGAGTAGCTTGTCTTTTGAGCATGTGTCTTGGCTTGTGTTTCTGTTAGGTCTCTAAAGTGTAGGTGTAGTTGGAACTTTTCGAATTATGGTCTCACTGCATACATACATCATAACAGATTCAGATCTCTAAATAATTAAGAATGCATTACAGATTCAGTTATAGAACATTCAATTTATCTCAGATGTTATATCAAAATTTTCGCACGTCCTGTCCTTTTCTTTAAGTTTTTCTTTGATCATTCTCTGTTAGTGTTAATCCCAAATTAGCTGTATGCAGGTCTAAAAAGTTGTTGTAATAAGCTCATTGAAACATGGTCAAAATTACAAGCGTTTGTTGTAGTAGATAAACTCAAATAGGTTCATCCAAGGGGACCTTATCATATATTTCTTTGTGTAAAAATAAGATGGGAGTAACTATTTACTAGTTAGATTTGTGTCTTTGTGCATGTACTTGTACAAGACTAAATGAGAGTAAATATTAACGTGATATAGTCAATCAGCTATGCATATTTTGTCTAATTCAATAGTATACAAAGATATTTAAATAGATTATCATTTTGCTGGCGAGAATATTGAGAAAAATCTTATTTTTCCTTTCTTGCATTTAACAAGCTGATAGTAACAAATTTGTTTGCAAGGATTCAACTTCTGTTAATAGGACTGATTTTATATATAACAAGCCTTGTATGATTCATATCAAATACTCCATCTTGAGTGGAGTGTTAAAGATAATGGGATGAGCTCATGGGCAAATAGTGCTTTAATTTCTGTAATAACATCCAGCATATCGCTCACTTCAATATCAATATAATTTTATTATTTTGAACATCCCTTTTCATCACTCTATGCCCAAAATAGACTAAAACCCAACTTCAACCGTAATTATACCTGGGGTTTTATGCTAAGCTGTACCAGGTCCAAAATTGAAATAGAGAAAGTGTATTTGTACAGCAAGGGAATTGAAAGAATCGAGAGATAGAGTCGTACAATCGCACACTGGCAACAGATTTGATCTCGGTGAACTGGAGGAGAGAACCCAGTAATCGCTGTGGACCCAACCCGTTTTGTGTGATTTAACCTACGTGTTCTCTCCCCTGCGTACCTGCCCCAAACCAGTCGTACCTGCTGCCGCGTACCCAACCAGAATAAAAAATAAAAAACAGTGTGGCAATAGGTTGCATGCTATGCGTATCCATATCTGGTATGTACCCATACTCTGCCATTTTTGGTATACCGCGGTGTCTGGTGCATCAGAGATATTAAGTAGCCTTGTATTTGCAAAGCGTTTTGCAAGAGGCTAATTTTATAACTCAAGCTCGTGACCTTTTCGTCACAGCAATGACTTCAACCCTAATTTTATATATTTAGTTTGCACAAAATTTTTAGACTCATCAATGATTTTTACTGATGCACTCGTTTTTAAATTTTAAATTTTATATAAAATGAAAAGGGAAAGTTCTTCTCCTTATATAAGGTATACCTAAGTATTTTTTTACTTTGAACTTCTCGTTGCCATTATTGTAACCAACATTTTGCTGTGATTGTGTGGTTTATAGTTATTATGATGACATTAGCCTTGTGAAGTTTCATTTAGACAGATGAAATTGTACTAAATCATCAACACTGATATTCAGGTACAAATTGGATGTGGTGAGTGCTGGAAAAAACTTCACAAAGACCAGGAAGGCCATCACTGCAGGGTTCTTTTTTCATGCAGCTAGAAAGGACCCCCAGGAAGGTTACAGAACACTAGTTGAGAATCAGCCTGTATATATTCATCCAAGTTCAGCTTTGTTCCAGAGGCAGCCAGACTGGGTCATATACCATGAGCTTGTAATGACAACTAAGGAATATATGCGTGAGGTTACAGTCATAGACCCCAAGTGGCTTGTTGAATTGGCTCCAAGATTCTTTAAAGTGTCAGATCCTACAAAGATGAGCAAACGGAAGCGTCAAGAGCGTATCGAACCACTTTATGATAGATACCATGAGCCAAATTCATGGCGTTTGAGTAAACGCCGTGCATGATATGGTTTATCATTTTCTCTTAATGCAAGGCTGTGGATACAATTTATGTTGGATTTAGTTTTAAATGTAAGTTTTCTCCTTATATTATGAGTTAAATCGAATTTTGAACATAATTTTGCAAATTATTTACATGCAATGCGGAGATTATGATTCTGTATTACGTCATCTACTTTACGACATATTATTATTATGAGCTATGTCCAGATAGTTATTCCGTTGGACGTCTGTTGATTTGAATGAAGTCCGTATATTGTGCACCTGTGCTTGTCCACTCTTTGAAATTTAAAATATTACACCATACATACTCACAAGCAAATTCCAGTGTTAAGCTGAACGAAAAAGGAATACAGCGTATATTGATCTAAGATTCATGGCTTATCACTGATTGTCTGTGCTGGGCTATAAAGTTCAGGAAAAGGGTGTGCTCCACACAATTATCTAGATGATGTATGTGCAACAATGAAACTTGTTAAGATCTAACATGGTGTTGATACTTGATAAGTCATTTTCATACGTTGGTTCAAGAGCCTGTAAGTCATTGTATTGTATACATTTTCAGTACTGAGTTGTAGTTATACTCGGTGGTTGGTAACTATTGTCATCACCGTTTTCTGTTCTCTCATTTTAGGTTTCAGAAAGTGAGATGGCGAAGCTGCTTATTCACAGAATACCAACCACTTTGAACAGTGAAACACACTACATGAAATTGTTTCTGGAGACTACACAGTAGAACCAAAGGTATAGTGTATAAGTATGTCCTATAAGTATCCCAATGTTCTGAGGAAGAGGTTTATCAGTATTTACCGAAGTAGCATTAATGTCTTTAATTGGAGGAGTTTTAGATTTATCATTAGGTACTATGTTGGCATTCAGTCACTGGGCTATTTTCCTTGTTTGAGTTCTGATCCATTGTAAAATTTGCTGCAGCCTTCCACGAATGGTCAAGGAGATAAGTATTCTGCCTTAGCTATTTTTAAGAACCAACAAGAGGCGCATGATGCATTTGAAAATGTTCAAGGCAGCCAATCAAAGGTAATACATGATATACCAATATCCAATGTGGTCTACTTCACATCACCGAGTTTGTTTGTTGATTAGCTGAGGGAAAGAAATACATAAACGTGGATTCCCTTCACTTACACAAAAATTAAATCCATTTGTTCTATAGTATAAATGTTTAAAGGTTCGGCATCTATTAATTCTCCTTCCCAAATCTGATGGTAAAATAACTTATCCTTATGCTGGTTCAACAGAATGGATATGCTTTTTTCTATACGAAGTTTCTTATAATAAATTGATATTGTAGTTTTATATCATTGAAGCATACTTATTTCCTTTTGGGCATGCTGCATCCACTTTTCACCAATCTCATCATACAAGTGATGCATATTACGTATATGTTAGGATTCAAATGGGCATCCACAGAAACTCGTACATGACGGCTGAGTATGGGTTGGGGTCTACGTGTTCGGAAAATGGCAAGTGATGAACACTACAAACAAATTCCATCTAAGAGAGCTTTACAAGTGGATGAGACAGTCGCTGTTTCCAAGAACAAGAAAGTAACAATGGATCCTGAAGTTGAAAAGGATGCTCTGAAAGCTTTGCAAGTGGACGGGGTGATTCCAATGAAGCAAAAAGTGAATCCTGAAATTGCCATTGGAAATGATGCCCACTTGAATGTGATTGAAGCACTGAATGAATGATTGGAAGAGATTGAATCATTGAGGGAACAGTTCAGAAAAAAGGATTTTGAAATCATCACGCTGCATAAAATGGTATGTAACTTAAAAAAGTGAAATCCTAAAAAATGCTAGGCATGGCACTGCAATGTGGTGTTAGATTATTTGATCAATGAATTCAAGGACATGCTATTCTCAGGTGAATTTTATAAACTGTGGCAATGTCTTAAAACCGTTTGGGAAAAGCTTATAGCTTTGGTACGACTATGTGTACTTGTTCCTTTTTACCAATTCAAATTCAGAACTAAAGTTTTGGCCCCAAGGGATGAGCAGGTGGAATGATGAATGTTACTGTTATTCACCAACAGCCACAATAATGCAGTTGTGGTTACTAGGATTTTGTCATGTGGTACTATATTATTGTTTGAAACGTGTTGTGTAATGTTGAGTAAATACATTCCATTTAGTTGGCCTTGTTTGAGAATGCTGTAGTTTTTGGTTAAGGTAGTTTGTAGTAGTAAAAGTTGTGTTTTTTTTATTATGTTTACTCCTGATTTTGTGTCTAGACGAAACGCGTTGGACATGCTCTGCAAATTTCATGGGATTGTGAAGAATATTAGATATGATTTTTAGTTACATGTATCTGGCTTAATTTTATCTTTGTATCTGAATTAGTTAAAATATAGGGTTACATAAGTTTTCTCCCTATAAAAGTTTCTAGAACTAACAAAAGAAAATAAATCTCAAATTTGATTCAATGGTGCTAGTTACCAATGTCTTGCGTGAAGAATATCTCTATGTAGAAGGATCTCATTTTTCTTAAATCAAATTAAAAGATGCAACTGGAATAAATGTATGTGTTTTCAGTTTTTACACTTGTTGAGATAACATGTATATATATAATAATAATAAAGCTTGACAACAAACAAGGATAGTTTCACATAGAAGGCCTCTCAATTTTCAAGAACTTAATTATGAGTTTTTTCAATGATCACCACACACAAACAAATTGAACACCTTAATGAGTTTGTTCAAGAGAAGAAAATTTTCACATCCTTGAAAAAGTAAAGGACCTATGAAGAACACTCTTAAACAAATGTTGGCTCCTGTATATATATAATATGAGTATGAGTATGTTGTATATGTGCAACACCATTAATTACTTGCAATGCAAGTTACTGAGCTTGGAGTTAGTGGCCAATGGCACCTGCTTTATTCCCCAATTCGGAGAGGTTGGAGCCAACAGATCCACCGCGGTGCATTCCACCGGCGGCAGACCTATGGAGTCGGCACCTAAAGGAGCCAGCATGTGTGGTGGGTGAGCATAGGCAATTCCATCTTCCATTTGATGATTTACTCGCTGCCGGCGCTTGAGATGTTGGTGACACAATCATGTGAGAATGTTTTTTGAAAGTATTCATATCTAACTCTGGGATGTTTACATTGATCTTTGGTGGCTTTTGCTCCACGTTTGGGTCCATGTTTTTCCTTTCAAAGTTTTTCCTACTAACAAAGTAACAGCAAATAAGATCCTGCTTAGATTTCTATGCATTTAAATCTCTTTGTATGTATACAAAGAATTAAATCTCTATGCATTTATATATCCTTATTCAAGTTTTAACATACTCAACTCTATGCCTTAAGGACTGGGATTGGAGGGTCAAAAAAGAGACTTTACCTCCTTATAACAAAAACCAATAGTCCAAAGAAGAAATGTTAAAACCTTTTTCCTTTACCTCTCTTGTTTTGACATGTTTTTTTATGATATTTTTGAGTGATTTTTTCCCTTTACATGTAACAAAGGAAGATCATAAAGAAGAAAGTCTAATGGCCAAAATTAGTGGAGAATAAAGAAAATTCTATACCAAATCAATAATCATGAATAAGGATTTGTATTTAATTAGTGTTTATTCAACAGGATTCATGAAAAAAGCATTGGTTTCATATTGTTCTATTTATACATCAATTGCTTGTCAAACAAGAAATCACATATGTATATCTATAAGATTGAAACATAAGAATTACAATAAACCATCCTCAAAAAAGAGTTGTATATATACATTACCTTGGTTTTTGAGAAGGCATGCAGAATCTTCCAGAAATGAATTAGCTTCAAATGATGATTTTGGAAACCAAGAGGGAGGGAGGGAAGGTTTAGATGTTGTCACCTGCCCACAAAGAAAGAAATAATGAAGATTCAGTTGGGAAAAACTACTAAGCGTTTAGTAATTCAAGCTAAAATCTTGGTGGTGTAACAAACTCAGTTTTGCTATTTTCAAATATGTGGTATTTACCAAATCAACAATTTATTTATGACCACAAATTTTTACCCCAAATGAGGATGAAAGAAAGACAAATTCCATTATTGGGATGCCACTCAATTATCTTTGCTACCATTTTATTTAATTACTATTATAAGGTTTCTCAACTTGGTTAGTAAGTATATTCTTTCATATATTAACCCTTAAAATTGTTATATGGTAACTGTGAGAAAAAAAAGAAAAAAAAAAACATTTGTAGAAGACAAGAGTAATATTTCACATACTATAGTTCTTGGGATTTTTTGGAGAACAATATATTTCAGTGTCACAGCATATATAATTGACTATTGTTATATCAAAATATAAAAAATATAGCATTATTGAAAATGAGGGGAGATCCACTTATTACAAAAGTAATTCTAATCATACATTTTCTATTTAGTATCACTTTATAGATATTTGATTTTATCAATTCAATTGTCGAATATTGTTATATTATTTTGATGATATGTACACTAAATTTCACATAAATTATAAACATTTTTTTGGTGGCTACATAACATTAATAATCATAATATTTACTCATTTGTTGAAATATAAAATAGTTTTCAAATTCAATAAAAAAAATGTAGAGTCAATATACTCATAATAATTTTGATGGTTGGATTTACAAAATTTTATGGGAAAAAAATAATAAGCAAAAGTAATTATAATCATAGTTACTTATAGCTTAATCTTCATTCACCAAAATATGACGTAACTAAGACACTAAAATCCGATCAAAATTATTATAATACAAATTAGAGGCTCATAAGTATGAGAGAAAAATAAGAATTTATTCTTAAAAGATCATTCAAAATTAGGGGAGATCCATTTATAGATATTTGATTTCATCAATTCAATTGTCGTCATATTGTTCTGATGATATAGACTCTAAATTTCACATAAATTGAAAACATTCTTTGGTGGCTACATAACCTCTATAATATTTACTCTTTTGTTGAAATATAAAATAGTTTTCAAATTCAATAAAAAAATGTAGAGTTAATATACTTATAATAATTTTGATGGTTGGATTTATAAAATTTAATCGATAAAAAAATAATAAGCAAAATAATTATAATCACAGTTACTTATAGCTTAATCTCCGTTCACCAAAATATGACTTAACTAAGAAACTAAGTTACAAACAAAATTATTACAATACAAATATCATAACCACGAGAGAAAAATAAGAATCTATTCATGAAACATCATTCAAATTCCATAAGTTATAAACTATACAATCTCTTGAAAGCAGTGTATTCATTTGGGGCATTGGAATTTGCCAAAAATGAAAAATCTTGCTTTCAAAAAATAAATAGACAAAATAATGCAATTCATAATATACTTAAGGACTTTTTCTATGTCCCAAAATGTCCAACATTTTTCCTACCAAATTACATGAGATACCACTAACCACATCTTTTCTCTTTTCATCTGCCAAAAAATTACCAACTGAATCAACAAAACTTGTAAAATGATATTCTTCCCTTTTAACATTTTTCTGATTTATCACAACAACATTTCCCTCAACATTAACATCAACAATAATTGAGTCTCCTTCCTTAATTTCTTTCCTTAGCATATTTTCTGCCAATGTGTCTTCCAAAAACTTTGCAATAGTCCTTCTTAATGGCCTAGCACCATAACTAGGATTATAACCATGTTGTATCACATGTTCCCTAAACCTACAAGTCAAAGAAAGATGTATCTCTTTGACCATCAACTTTTGACAAACTTCCCTTAACATTATGTTGACAATCTCTTCAACTTCCTTCTTTGTTAGTTCCTTAAAAACAATTATCTCATCAAGTCTATTCAAAAACTCTGGTCTAAAATGATGCTTTAGTTCTTCCATAACAAGGTTCTTTTTATGATCAAATGAAGAACTATTTTCCTTATTATCAATCATTCCTTCAATGATGCTGTTACCTAGATTACTTGTCATTATGATGAGTGTACTTTTGAAGTCAACTGTTTGACCTTTTCCATCAGTTAATCTTCCATCATCAAGAATTTGAAGCATTAAGTTAAACACATCTGAATGTGCTTTTTCAATCTCATCAAATAACAAAACTGCATGAGATTTTTTCCTAATGGATTCTGTTAATTGACCACCTTCATCAAAACCAATGTAACCAGGAGGTGCTCCAATTAATCTTGCTGCATTGTAACTATCCATGTACTCACTCATATCTAATCTTATCAATGAGTCTTTTGATCCAAAATAGTTTGTAGCTAATGCATTGGCTAATTCAGTTTTACCTACACCTGAAGGACCAGTGAACATAAAGCTTGCAATAGGCCTTCTGCAGTTTCTAAGCCCGACTCGAGCGCGGCGGATCGCTCGGCAGATGGTGCTGATTGCTTCATTCTGACCAATGACATGTTTGTGAAGCATGACTTCCAAATTGAGTAGGCTCTCACCTTCTTCCTTTGATACATCACTGACTGGTACTCCAATCCAAGATGAAACAACATGTTGAATATCATGCTTTTTCACACTTGGAATAGAGACATTACCCTTCTTTTTGTTCTGTATCAAAAGGATTCAACATATTAAATGCAAATACAAGGAAAATACAAGTTAAATAGAAGTGACATAAATTTCAACTCAATTGATTAATGTAGCAATAACATGCTTTAGTTAAAGCTTAAAACAACTGAGAATCACAACTCATATTAATTACCATGTTACCTTTGCATGACAAAGTTGAACATGAGATCCAGCTTCATCAATCAAGTCAATTGCCTTATCAGGTAAGAAACGATCACTGAAATTTACACACAAAACATGTGAAAAATTAGAAATACAAATACATAAAGATTCAAAGCAACAACTGTCTTATTCAATATTCTCTTGTCCAGAAAGTCTCCTCTAAACTTCCAAGGGTCCATTGGGATAAATAGTTTAATTAAGTGCTTATAGCATAAACACTTATCACATAAGCGTTTATATACAAGTTATCTCTACAATTGAAGAGAAAATGCAGGGAAATTGTTTTCATTTAAGTTATAAGTTATTTGCAAAAGCAGCTTATTGAATTTAGCTGAAAACAATATATAGACATAACATAATCTCTCCTAAACACCGTGTCAACTGTTTATACCAGTAGACAAGTCTAGATAATCGTTCATAAGAAAATCCAAACAGAGCCTAAATAGAGATAGAAAACATCAATACCACACATATAATATGTAGCACAATTGACAGTAATAAATATTAGTAACAACAAATTTACCTTACATATTGCTGAGACAAATTTGCAGCAGCAACAAGAGCTTCATCAGTGTAATGAAGTTTATAATGAGTCTCATATGTTCCGCGAAGGCCTTTAAGAATTTCTATGGTTTCCTCAATAGATGGTTCAAGAACTTTAACTGCTTGAAATAATCTTTTCAGTGTCATATCATTCTCCATGTGAATTCTGTGCTCATTCTCTGTTGTAGCAAATATGCACTATATATACAAAGATTTTCATTTTTTTAGCATAACAATAATTGCACTAATGTATGAAAATATTAATCATCAATACTTTGAAACATCAAAATGACAATTCTTACTTGAATTACACCTCTCTCAAGGGCATGTTTCAAAATGTATGTGAAACTGCGGGCCCCACTTGTTGCTGCATCAAATAAGTGATGAACTTCTTTCACAAAAAGTATCACATCACCACTTTGTTCAATTTCCTTAAGTAAAGACTTGATTCTGTCCTCATAAGATCTTTCATTTGATATTACATATAAAAAATCAGCCACATCTAATGTAATCACCTAAGAAGCAAAATAAGTGGAAATTAATATGCTGCATAATCTTATCTACTGGTATGATCACTTGTGAGACTATTTGACAGAGCTTGAAAGAGTTTATACATAAACACTAATATGATAAGTGCTTATGCTATCAAAGCTTAATTAATTAAGTTGTTTATCTATACATGGCTTAAGTACATAGTACTATTATTACCACTTACCTTTTTTCCCTTGAGTTTTTCAGGAACAAATCCACTCAAAATTCTCTGAGCAAGACCTTGTATGATTGATGTTTTCCCTACTCCAGGTTCTCCTACAAGGCAAGGGTTGTTTTTCATCCTTCTACAAATTATCTGAATCACGCGTTCCACTTGCTCTTCCCTTCCTACAAAAGGATGAAGTTTACCCTACAAAAAGCACCATTTCTATCATTTTTTTCAAACAAAATAATTCATACAACACAATGATAGACATATCATTGATTTACTTGCCATGCATGGCATTGATTTTTCACCTCTAATTTTTGTAAATTGAACATGTAATCCAAACCAAGAAAGAATGAAAATGAATTATAGTTAACATTATTGTGTAATGAAACTTGACAAATGAAAATATTTGGATGAAAACCAATTAGTATTTGCTTGATGTAACCAAAAAGTATATGAATGTGGAAAATCAAATGCACTCATTTTGAGTTTGCTTCATAAATTTGGTTGAAAATCATTCACTCAAACAAACAAGTTCTAAATATATAAATTCAATCCTATTACCATACCTCTTGTGCCAATTTTGTTAGATTGGTTCCAAACATCTCAAGGGCAGGCATTTGTTTATTCATATTTTCATCTTTCTTTCCACCTAGGTTATTGTTATGAGACACAATAGGACATTTAATCTGATTATTCCTTGAACTTTCTGCAGTAACAATATCACAGCGAACATTTTCTTCAACTTTGCATCCAATTTTATTCTTAGAACCTTGGTGAACATTTTCTTCAATCTTGCTTCCAAGTTTTTTAATTACCTGTTCACATGTCAATGAAATTTCAGTTCTAGATGCTCACTACATTGGAAAAATAAATAAATAAAATTAAAATTTGCATTATGAGTTATATCTTGCCTCTTCTCTAATTTTGTTAACATCAGCACCTTGATTTTGAATCAATTGAATTACCACACCATTAGTCCCATGAAGCAATCCCAAAAGTAGGTGCATTGTGTCAGCATATTCATGACCTGAGGCATAACAAAGTATGTGAGGCAATAATTATAAACCAAATGAGACACGATAAAAACATATTTGAGTTGTGAGCACGCACGCATGCAGTCACACACATCTTAGTCGTTTAATTAGGATCATACGGTCCAAATGTTAAATCATATTTTGAATTTTTTTTTTTAAATTTAAAATACGGACCATCCAATCTTAATCGTACTATCGAGATGCATGTGACTGTGTACATTTATTGGGTGTGACTACACAAAACCGGGTTCAAAATAAAGTGAAAGGTATTGATATTTATGTATGCTTTATGCCTTGATTGGTTAAGTTAACAATTTCATTCTTTTTATTTACTTTTCCTAATCTCTTTGGTTTCCTAAACAAAGGTCAATTTGAAAACCAATCATAGAGATAGGTAGTACAATAAAGAAGGTGAAGGAAAATACACAATGCACCTTTACTACATGAAATACCTTGAAACTTGGCTTGTTTGAATGAGAAATCAAGAACATTTTTAGCATCATAAGTGAACCTTACATCTTTACAAACCAAACCACTACAACCACCACCTCTCCCAATCAACTTCTTTACTTCCTCCCTACTAACATTAAGATCAATTCCAAAAGACTTTAGAATTTTTGCAGCCAACCCATTTGCATCACCAAGAATCCCAAGTAGTATATGCTCTGTGCTAATGTATTTATGTCCCACAAATTTAGCTTCCTTTTGTGCATCCATCACTACTTTGTTTGCACATTCTGTTAACATTTTTGTTACACCACACAAATCTCAATTTTGAATTATGTCACCAAATTGTTAATTTCTTAAGTAGAACTTATAAATGTTAATTTATATTTGAGTTTTTTGTTTGTTATTTCTTTCACAAGCGATGATAGCAATGAGAAAAGGAACATTGAAGTTAAATTCCTTAGTTAAGTTAATTAAATACTCCTATATTTTTTATCACCTAGTTTACATGGAAATGATCAACTATATGGTTAACCTCATTGATAAATTGTCATGTTCGAATAAAAAATAAAAAACTATGTGGGGTATTGTTAAGTTAGATACTACCACATAGTGATTTTATTTTATGTTTATGCAACTTTTGTGTAGGATTTTCAACTTCTCATCATAACTTGTGCGATAAATGATCAATCAATCAAATTTGCTTGCGGGAAAAACATAGATGTGTTCTTGGTTTAATAACTAAGTGTCACTCCATACTGTTGATATATCTTTTATTTATCTTTTTTGCATTGCAAATATATAAAAATTTAATTACGCTGATGTTAAATAAAAATTATCTATTTTTTTATGTCATAAGTGGATCTAGAAATTTGTTTTAGTGGATCAACAATATAATATATATATATATATATATATATATATATATATATATTTAGATTAAGAAAAATATTATATATTAACTCTTACAAAATATATAAATAAATTAATTCAAAATACATAAGAATTTTTGTAAATTATAATTGTCTTATACGGAATTTTATATTTTAAAAATATTTGAAAAAAATTCATTCTCACCACTATCAAATATCTCATTTTCTATATATATACATAATTAATAAATCATTCAACATCTCATCTCATGGACTTAAAATAAAAATAATACTATTACTAAAAGAATTTTTTATTTATCATCTGATGGAGAAAAGAGACCTACTGCTTATGTAATGGATCTGTCCGTGGTCATATCGTACTAGTATAAAATTATTTTTTACTAACAATATATATCCTTTTTTTTTAATATATAATTATTTTGTATAATTAAAATATTTAATTAAAATATTTAATTAAAATAAATAAAATGATACAGGTAATGATGTTATTAATTTTCAAAATCAAAGTATAGTATGAGATAATTTAAAATATATATGTAAAATTTAAATGGGAAAATCTAAATTTTTGGATAGTTTGACTGTTTCTCTTATTTTTTTCAAAGATTGGATTTTCTCCTTTCTCATCTTTTTGCTCTACTTATTATTTTTGTTTCTTCTCTTTTTCTATGTCTTGTCTTGAGAAGATAGGTTGGACTTTGGAGTGTACCAAACTTCCTATTGTGTGCACTTGGTTATAAATAAGAGAAAAATTTATTATTAATTTCAAGTATTGAAGTTTGAAATAATGTATCGGATTAATAGTGTTCATGTTCCTATAATATGGAATTTGGTTTTAATCCATGTATTTTTTAGTTTCATCTCAACTATTTTAAATTATTCGCCTTTTAATTGATATATGGCTTTTCGAAAATGCTTATATGACATGCTTTGCTGACAATATTATGATATATTATGATGAGGTGGCTTTAATAAAAATCATTGAATCATTTATTTTTTAAATTTCATGACATTTAGTGTGTAAAGTTTAACTCAAATTATTAAATTAATCCACATATATTTTTAGTTTCATTTGTATCATTTTAAATTCTTCAGTTTTTAATTGATATATGACCTTCTGAAAATGCTTATATGACATGCTTTGTTTACAATATTATGGTGGTGAGGTGGCTTTAATAAAAAATTGATTTTTTTAAATTAACATGTAAAGTGTAACTCAAGTAACAGTACCAATATTATCAGATTATATATTTTGTCTACAAAACAAAAAACTAAAAAAAAAAAAATCTCATTGTCATTCTTCTTCATCACATCTTAAAACCCAGAAAATGATGGACTATTTATTATCTATTATATATCTAATAAAAACAAATATATAATATTATTACATTCTCGCTTTTATCTAATTTTATGATAGATAAAATTTCTAAGGATTAAACATATTTTTACAATTAAAAAAATAAACATTTCACTTTACATTCTCTTATGTTTTATTTTTTCATATTTTATTACCTTGTATTCCTTCTACTTCTCTAATCTATTATACTTTTTCATATTTTATTATTTTTTTATCATTTTTTAATTCCTTCTCTTTCTTAAATATTTTTATTTAATTAATTTTTTTTCACATTTTTTTACTCATTTTCAATTCTACGTTTGAAATTAAAATTTCCTCTATTCAATCTATCATCCTCCCATTCTCTACCATTTTTTCCCTCTCTTTATATCTTGTCCAATTTTTATTATCTTTTTCAACATTTTATCTACTATTTTTGTAAGAATAAAAGCTACTTTAGAAAAATTATGCATATAATTTCTTCCAATTTATACATATCAATTTTGATGGAATTGTTGTTTGTATTTGTAGAAATGGAATTATATGTGCCGCGGTATATAATTTTGAGGGATTCTCGATTTTAATAAAGTCGCAATCAAACTCATTTTTAGGATTTGGATCAATATATAAGAATTTGTGATTTGACGATGAAAAAATTATAGTTGAAGATGGTGATCGTCAAGTTGTCACAACTCAGATGTTATAAATAACTAAGATTAATAAGATGTCTCATTTCAATCAATTTCAATATTTTATTGTGAATATTTTTGTTTTGTTTTGTTTTTAGGAGAAATTAAAAAAGCTAAACATTCAATTTTAAGAAAGTAAAATGAAATTGAACTTAAAAAAATAAATTTTAGTAAAATAATAATAATAAAAAAAAAAGAGTGTAGTTATAAGAAAGAAAGAAAAAAACTACATAGTTAAATAAACAACAGAAGTTGGATTTGGAGCCAAAACGATATTTTAGTATAAATAAAAAAGATATCCATGAAAACAAGGTAAACTTAATTTTTTTTTTTAAAAAGAGAGAGGGAAAGACGACAACAGAGAAGAAGAAAGGGAAGAAGAAAGGAAGAAAGAAAGGAAGAAGAAGAAGCATAGCTGCATGGCAGCCGACATCAGCTGGTCAACGTTTCGACGAAAACGACAGTTTAAGTTTCAACTTCTCTCTTTGGTTTGCTTGACTTTTTGTTTGATTTTCTTTTGATTTATTGTTAATTTTTCTATGATATTTTCAATCTTATTCATTTGTTTGGGTTAACCGAAAAAAAAAAAAAAAAAAGACAACATGCATGATAACACATAATTAGAAAAAATAAATAACATATATAGAATATTAATATTAAAGAGATATAGAATACTTTGTTTGTATCTTTATATTTGTTTTTTTACTCTGTTGTTTCTCTTCTACTTCTCATACTCTCTATTTTTATTTTTATCTTTAGTCAAAGAAAAAAAAAACTTTCCTCTATTCTAATGATTTTTATTCTCAATTTATAGACTTAAATGATGAATCTGTGTCTACGAGATAAAATTGAGTTCTAAATGTTTTATTGTTTTGCAGTAAAAATTAAGCAATCGCATATAATTAAGGAAGTAAAAATTAAAAAATCTCATATAATTAAGGAAATAAGTAATAAGTGGCTGATCTTTTTGATTGAATCTTCAAATAGTGAAGATAATAACCTTATTAAACTAAAAAAAATACAAAAAAATTAGGGGTGGGAAAGAAAGGAGAAAAGAAAAGCACCAAAACATATTTCAGGAAAATTAGACATGCATGGAGGAAACATTTCTTTAATTTTTTTTGTTTTATTTACTTATTTTAATTTTGGTATTAAATGTAATGTAACGGAAATCCATATAGACTTAAAACTGGATTAGATTTAAAATGACTATTTTTTACTTAATTAATAATAACATGTGTAAAATGTTTATTATACATATTATTAAGTTTTTTTTAATTATTTTTCATTGGTCGGACAAAATTGAGATACCCCTATTTAATTATATTTACTAAAAATATAAAAATTATCGTTGTAAAAAATTAAATATAAGGATCTAAATTTTGTCTAAATAAATTGCGAAACTAAATTAATTCTTAATGCAAGAGCGGGTGCAATGTAAAATCAGTAATATTTGAAAGTAGATAAAGATGTGATATGTTATGAAAAACTAAATAAATGATCGAGAAAATATGAAAAATGATCGTCTTCATATTGGTTACTAGTGCATAGATTGACATGAATAAAAAAGATTGTTTTTGAAATAGTTATCGATTCGTAGATCAACCAAAATATAAATGATCGTATTTGGATTGGTTACTGATGCGTAGACAGACAGACAAAAATATAAATGACCTTCTTCGAATTGGTTAACGATGTGTAGATCGAAAAAATATATAAATGTTCGTATTCGGATTGGTTACCGATGTCCAAAGATGCGTAGATAGACAAAAATATAAATGACTGTCTTTGGATTGGTTACCGATGCGTAGTCGACAAAAATAAAAATGATCGTCTTTGTATTGGTTACTGATGCTTAGATCAATAAACAATGCAGCATGGTTGTTGAATATAAATAAAGTATAAATATAAGATATCAATGATTCATGCGTGTTATGCATTATGCAAAGTTGTCGAATATATGTAAAGTATGAATCAAGATGTATGAATAATGTGAGTATAAATAAATTATGAATGTAAGATGCATGATTTATGTATGTTATGTATTATGGATAAATTAGTTGTTCATTTTTTAATTCTTCGATCCTCGTTATCTTCTACGTTCCATGATTCAATGGATACATGAAAGCAACTATTGTTTTCGCATGATGACTTTTCGTACATCTCGTATGACTCCCTTACGTGAGGCGAAACAAAATGTATTATTTAAAATGATTACCCTCCTTTTTCTTACACATTCATATATCTTGAGAATCTATCGAGTTCCCTTGCATATAATTTTTAAGCGTCAAAATACTTAAAAAAAATTATTTTTTATTTTCACATATTAACAATGAAACTGAATTAGTTTACAAAGAGTGTAATGTACAACATCGAATAACAATATTGGAAAATGTACATTTATTACATTGAGAACAAAACAATAGAGACAAAGGATTGCAATGTAAGGACGAGTATGTTTAGAGAGATAACAAATGCTAGTTATTCCTATAATTTAAGAATCATGTTGATCAACTTCCAAGAATAATAATTGCCCAATTTGAACCGCTTAATTCTTTTTTTTTTATCCCTAACTTTTGCATCTCTTCCAAGTTTTCAATCCATCAGGATACTTTAATTTTTGTCTAGGTTTTATTTTAGGTTTTCAACCTAGCGAGCCCATTTTTCTTTTTTTTCTTTTTTGTTTTTTTCCAAGCATAATATTTTTCGACTGCATCTGAATTTACTGGAAGTGAAAACTCATCTCCATCCATTTCTGCGAGTATTAGAGCTCTTCCCAGAGAAATCATTTTTCACAACATATGGTCCCTCGTAGTTCAGTGTTCATTTTCCACGAAAATCTTTTTTTTATGGACAATATTTTCTTTAACACTAAGTCTCCTTCTTAAAACTCTCGAGGACGAACCTTTTTTGAAGTACCTGAAGTATCACTAGAAGGGGGGTTGAATAGAGATATTGTAGTGGACAATATTTTCTTTAAAACTAAGTCTCCTTTTTGAAACTCTCGAGGATATACCTTTTTTGAAGTACCCGAAGTATCACTAGAAGAGGGGTTGAATAAAGATATTGTAGTTTTAAAAATTGCTTGTGAGTTGTGTAAAACTGTATCCTCTACGAGAGGATGAAATGCAAATTTTATGAGGATGAACGAATGTAACAAAAATACTAAAACATATAAAAAGGACACACACACAATTTTATAATGGTTCACCCAAAATGGGTTACGTCCAATTCTTCACAAACTTGTGAGTTTCACTATAGTTCAAAATGACTTGTCCTCTAGGGGACTCTTTTTCTATGTGTATTGTGTATCCTCTGTCTTAGAGGTTAAAGTTTCATCATCTCCTTTTTTATCCTCTAGCTTAGAGGACATGTCAAATTGTGTCCAATAAATTTCTTTTGATCAAGGTGAAAAAGAACCTGTTTCTTAACTTAAATACACTTAAGAGCAAAGATTAGATAATTAATATAATCATAATCTTTGAAATAATTTTGTTATCTTTGAAACATTTGAGAGAGATTTTTTCATAACATTTTTCTCGTAGGTTTTTTTAAGTTTTTTTTGATATAGTTGACCATGATACATAGCTATCTTTCTCTTTTCTTCTACGAGATTCAATTGGTCAAATCGTGATTGAACCCATTCTGCATCTTCTAGTTTTGTTTCCATCAATACTTTGATCGAGGGAATTTCAACTCCAATGGGAAGTACCGCTTCCATTTCATACACCAATGAGAAAGGAGTAGCCCCTATTGAGGTGCGAACATAGGTTCTATAGCCATGTAATGCAAAAGGAATTATTTCATGTCAATCCTTATATGTTTCTACCATATTTTGTATGATTTTCTTGATATTTTTATTTGATGCTTCTATAGCCCATTCATTTTCGGCAATATGACGAAGAATTATGGTGTTGAATTTTGAAACTATCACACAACTCCTTCATCATTTTGTTATTCAGATTGACTGTGTTATCAGTAATAATCTTATTTGGCAACACATATCGACAAATCAATTCTCTTTTGATGAATTTGACAACCACACTCCTCGTCACATTGGCAAAAGAAGCCGCTTCAACCCATTTTTTAAAATAGTCAATAGCTACTAGGATAAATCGGTGCCCATTTGAACCCTTAAGCTCAATGAGTCCAATAACATTCATCCCCCACATTGAAAATGACCATGGTGATGTTAAGACATTAAAAGAGGTTGATGATACTTGTACTTTATCAGCATAGATTTGACATTTATGACATTTCTTTACGTAACTAAAGCAATCTGACTCCATGATCAATCAATAGTAGTCAACTCTTAAGATTTTTCTTGCCATTGCGTGCCCATTTGCATAAGTTCCAAAAGAACCTTTGTGAACCTCTTGGATGATTTTCTTTGCTTCTATTTTATCCACATATATGAGGAGAACCACATCATGATTTCTCTTATAAAGCACATCACCATTTAAGAAGAAATTCACTAACAACCTCCTCAAAACCCTTTTGTCGTTCTCTAAAACATCCAATGAATATTCCTTATTCTTAACATAGGATTTGATATCATAAAACCATGGCTTGTTGTTAGACTATTCTTCTATTGATAAGCAATATGTAGACGTCCACATAGTCAAATAAAAGTTTAATCAACTTTTTTCATTCACTTTCTTTCATAGACATACCGCTTTTAATTTCTTTCTTATCATATTCAGCTCCTAAATTGATCACCTCAACAGGTTTTTGATAGGGTTGAATTATCTTAACTTCTTGTTCAATTAGCTTTTCAAGTTCTGAGGGAGGCTCACAATCGTCTTCACAATCCTCATAAGCGTGATTAATTGGGCGTTCAAAATTATAAGAATAGGTTCTAGCGCTGTTATTTTCAACATATTCGTTTTTGACTCTGCATTGTTTAAATTAAGAAAAAAAAAATATGAATAAATATTTCAATTTCAAGAAAAAGAAAAGAAAAAAGAAATGGTTGGAGAATTCAAAAATGCATTTATTGATAATAAGTACGAAATTGAAATACATGCACCCTAATTAGTTATCTTTATAGCCTTATATAGAGCAAAATGAGTTGAAATACACAATTACTTTGAACATGAATTAACAAACACGGGAAACTCGATGATCTTCCAAAATGTTGTTCTCTTAAATATCAAAAACTTTTCTTCTTAGAGTCTTGAATAGAGGATCAACAAAATTCTTTACTAATGATTGAATTTTGTCAAAATCAGATGATCATAGTTAGCGTTTTTTGCTTAATAATCGGAAGAACACGCGTTGATGGATTTCCATTCTTTTACTTTGACTTGGAGTTTAAGTTATCTTATCCTTGTTG
The DNA here is from genome assembly GCF_000331145.2 of Cicer arietinum. Lineage (NCBI taxonomy): Eukaryota > Viridiplantae > Streptophyta > Magnoliopsida > Fabales > Fabaceae > Cicer > Cicer arietinum. Next base: position 54,234,679 of record NC_021164.2, on the reverse strand, counting down.
CATAGATCTCGTTAACGTTAATTTAGTTAATCATTTGTTACAATCAAATGAAGATTCACTTAACATTCACAAGGAATTTCTTATATATTATAACTTACTCTATTAGTAAACATAATTAATTGTTTATTAGATAATAGTATTTTTTGTGTGTTAATAACACTTAGACTATTATTGCTAACTTACTTACTCTATTAGTAAACATAATTAATTTTTTATTAGATAATAGTATTTTTTTGTGTGTTAATAACACTTAGGCTATTATTCCTAACTTATAGTTTATTACCTTAAATAAATAGTCATTAATATAAATTTTATCTTCTATTTTTATTATCACACTCAGCAAACACGGTTTGAGGATAAATTTTCTAATGTTTTCGTTATTATCAAAACATCTACAAGATAATTGTAATTAAACCAATTTTGCACTTACAGGAAGAGGTCTAAAGATGCTTGTGCATGTAATCTCATAGGCCAGAGGTAATGCATAAGGAGCAAAAGTTGTTTATGGAATATGAGCAGGAGGAGCTTATAGAATAAAATCATGTCATCCTGGAGGACAATATGATACATCCATCTTTACATCATATGAGCATCATGTTCCTTCAAGATTGTGGTTAGGAGAGGTAATTGGTTTTTTTATTATAATTATTTAATTATGTAGCATTGAAATACTTATTATACTTTATTATATATATGCAGCATTGTGATGCATTTAAGGTGGTGGTTACACATGGTTCTAAATTGAAGAATTTTCACGCAGACAGTCTTACCCTCAACCATATATGATTTGAATCATCAAACTTGAAGCAGTTGAGGTGGTTCTACTTGACAATGGTCAATTGCAATCTCAAATCGACGTTTGTTGGAATTATGCAGAAGAATTTGAATGATCTTAATCTATATAGTAAACTTACATAGCACATGACAAACTTATTGGCTAGTTCATTATATTTCTTAATTGATATTGTTATTTAGTACTTTTAGCACAAGGTAAACTTCTTCATCAAACTTATTTAGTACTTTTGTATGCTATTGTGAACCAGTAATTGGTAAACTTAACTCATTTTTATTATCATAATTTTGTTCATACAACAACATATGATCTAAATTAAGAACAACAACTTAACATCTAATTCAACCGGTCATTTTCGTTCATACTACGCAAAAATGGATCTATTTGCATCAGAAAATGTTGTTTTGATGTCGCCATCATCTTCAAGCTTAAGACAATGTACTAAACATAACCATTTGCATTGATTGAGGGGCAACAATAGGAAACATTGGTCGCCCTTCTATTATATCCAACTTTGAGAAGATCATTAAGTTGGCTCTTTAGGAGACGGAGTGTGATGTGTTCATATATTCTAAACGATTTCCAAGCCCTATCATTATAGTAAAAAACGCGAGTTTATAACTCAAGTAAGCCATCTAGTTTGAATGACTCAAATAATAGTTTGATATTCAATCCAAATAAAAATGGCTATTTATAGAAGGGAGGGTGCAATATTGGCTACACAAAGTGTGAGTGAAATATTAGTCACATTAAGTGTCGATGTTTTATTGGTCACACAAATTGTTTATACATACAAATAAATAAAACTACATGGGGAACACGAAAATTCAGATTTACATATTTCAATGTTGTAGAGGTATTGTATAGGCTATTTCCCATGATTTAGCACATCGCTACAAAACTCAATTCAATCTCACACCATCGGAAGCACTAGCCAATCCGACTTCAATTTTACCTGCAACATATTGATTTTATTATGCTTAAATATGTTTTTGGTCCCTTCAATTTGAGCTCACTTTGATTTTAATTCCTACAAAATCATTTTTTTTTAAATTGACCTTGTAATATCAAATCACTTTTAGTTTGGTCTTTTTCATCTCATTTTATTGCTTATGTGGACAGAAAACATTGATATGACACCTATGATTGAACAGCATTAATGTTGACTCGTCGGATCCTATTACTAATCACTTTATTAACTATATTAATCAACTTTTTAATTTATTGAAAAAATAAAAATAAAACTCTCAAATTAGGTTAAAAGAAAATTGGGAATTAGGTTTTGTGAAGAACAAAGGAAGAATTCGAAGGAAGCCTTAATCTGATAATTTCTAATGGATGACATATAGGTTATTGGCATGGTGGATGAGAGTGCCGACAATTTTACTACTATTGTTGGCTCTAGAAGTAGTAACAGTAAGAATCGCCAACTTTGGAGTAGTGTGGAACCAATTTGACCAAGCTAGCAGAAAATGTAATGACAATCATGGAAAATTGGATCCTGTTGTGGGAAGACAGCCCCAAATTAAATGTGTCACCCAAATTTTAGGATTTGATGAATCGTTGTTAATGATGTCCAGTCATAGGGGCCACATCATCATTTTTTGGTCACATAAGCAACAAAAATGGGATGAAGGACTAAATTAAAAGTAATTTGATATTACAAGGTCAATTTGAAGGAAAATAAAATTGCAAGGATTATAATCAAATTGACATTAAATTACAAACATAAAAAAACATATTTAAATTATTTTACTATTATTATGCATAAAATTATGTTACTTCCAAATCTTTCCTAATAAGGAGTCAATCATGTATCTTTTGAAGACGCAAATACGAGAATGAGGTTGAATTGTGTTTGACAAAGTTGATAACTTTTTGCTAATTTGATGAAGATTGGTTGGTTTTTATGAATTACTTAGATAAGAAGCAATTGAGTTTAGAGGTAGCAAACAATGAAAACATAGATAATTGGACACATAGATTTGTCTTGGTTCACCATTAACTTGGATACATCCAGTTCTCTCATTCATAAGGCTTTAATTCACTAATTCAAATATCTTGAATTACAAAACACATAACCCTTCAAGCTAGTCTTACCAAACAATTTGACAACTCAGACTTTTGAGCAACTAGCCACATTGATCCTACAAGCCAAGATTTCCCAAACAGTCTGACAACCTCGAACTTTTGAAGAACTAACCACCTTGATCCTACAAGTTAAGTCTTCTCCTAACAACCTAACAACCTAAATTGAAGAAAGAACTAAATCACTATCAAGTTGGATACAAAAGCTTGGAACTTTAACTTTTTGTTTGTAACAAAGCTGATAATAGTAATAACTCTCACACTCTAAGAAAAAAACACTCAGAAAATATTTCTCATTTAAACAAGTGATTCTCTCTTTGAACTCTAAGATGAATTTGGAATTTTGAGCTTGATTTTCTCTACTATATTCTGATTTTTCGAAGATCTTCTTCTTCTTCTTAAATCTTGAGTATCTATTTATATATAAAATTACGGCTTCAATTTAGTCCTTGTTTAATTTTTAATTGTATATTCATTCATAGTTTTGTCAACAATGATCTTATTCAAAAATAATTATGAACAATATTTTTTTTATAATATATTGTTTAGTCAATTCTTTATTTCTGAATCCAATTTGAGCAATTCTTATAGATTGATTTTGTTCGTATTTTGTTCAGATTGAGTTTGTAAATTCTTCAAATTGATTCTGTTTGTATTTTGTTCAGATTGAGTTTGTAAATTCTTCAGATTGATTATGTTCGAATTGAGTTTGTAAATTCTTCAGATTGATATTGTTCATATTTTGTTGTACATAAATCTTGATCAATGTTCTTCAAATTTTGACCATATCTTTTTCAAATCTTGACCATATCTTCTTTTCAACTTGGTCAAAGATTTTCTTTAATTATATATTTGAATCAAATTTTATTTTATATTTTCTTAAATTATAAATCTGAATAAAATCTTTAGATTTTATTCAATTATAAATCAAAATCAAATTTTATTTTAGATTTTCTTTAAAAACACAAATCTTTTTTCATACTTTGTGAAGTCAAATATATTCTCAAAACTCTAAGTATAAAACCAATTTTTCTTTATATTTTTTTTGACTCCCCCTAAGTCTAAGTATCCATTTCTCTTTTCTCCCCACTTTATCAAATATATTTCTCGTCTTTTGTCATCGTACAAAAAGACTTGAAAGTGAAACTTTTTTTTTTTGTTATTTGCCTTTTTTTTTTGTAATTTGTCTTTTGTTTTTTTTTTAATAACATGAATCTAACATATTATAAGTAAATATAAAAACTAATAAAAGCTAATGTAAAGTTAGACTACTTTAAAGTTATCACAACATTATTCAAGTATTATGGTAAGGTTTAGATTTTTCTTGATGAAGTCAAACCATGAATGATGGTAAGTTTTAGGCTTTTCTTGATGAAGTCAAACCTATCTTCAGCTAGTGGTTTGGTGAATATGTCGGCTCATTGGTGTTCAGTGTCTACAAATTGAATGTTTATTAACTTTTTTTGAATAAAGTCCTTAATAAAGTGGTGTTTGATCTTTATGTGTTTAGTTCTAGAATGTAGGATATGGTTTTGGTTAGGCAAATGGCATAAGTGTTATTACAATAGATGAGAATGTTGGATTTTAGGATTTTGTAGTCTTCAAGTTGATGTTTCATCCGGAGTAGTTGAGAACTGCAACCAGCTGCTGAAATGTACTCAGTCTCTGGTGTTAACATGACAATGGTGCTTTGTTTCTTACTTGACCAAGAGATTAAGTTGTCACCTAGAAATGTGCAATTTTCACTTGTGTTCTTTCTCTCAAATTTATCTCTAGCATAATCAGAATCATAATATCCACTTAATTTGTACTCAGAAGATTTCTTGTAGAACAATGTAATGTTGGTAGTTCCTTTTAAGTATCTAAAGATTCTCCTAAGAGCAATTAAATGTGATTCCCAAGGGTCGACTTGAAATCTTGCGCGTACACATATACTAAATATGTTGTCAAATCTAGAAGCGATAAGGTAAAGTAAGGATTCTCCTACACATACACTAAACATTATGTCAAGTTTGGAAGCGATAAGGTAAAGTAGGGATTCTATAGGTTTTCTAGCCAACTTTTTGACCTGAATCACTTTTTTAATTGAATAAGTGAGATGCATTGGTATAGTCATAGATTTGCAATAAATAATACACTATCTATCATAGTTGACTCAATAATTGGGTGCAAGATTCATTGAAAAATTTGTTAGACGTATATTTAAGTTGATTTAATATGAATGTTATAATTAAACGGTTGCGACTGTGTATTTGTTTAAAATATGGAATCAAATTAATTTATTTTTGTAAAAAAATGTAACCATTTGATAAATTTATAATTTGTATTTAAAAAGAATTTATTCCACACAGTATAAATTTAATTTTATAACATAAACAAATAACTAATCACATAACGTAGAAAGGGCCATTAAAAATATAAAAAACATATATTTTAAATGAAATGATTGAAATATCTAATTTTATGATTTAAAATTACAAAGAAACTATTTTATGATTTAAAATTACAAAGACACTATCTTATATGATTTTATAACTTTTTTATGATTTAAATTTATAATAACACGATCTGTTTTTTTGTTATGAAAAGTTATTTTGTACATAAGATCAACCCTCCAAATTTTCAATTCATCTTAGTCCTTTTATAACATTGTTATGTTGACGTAGTCTCTCTTGTATTATTAATAAAATTTAGTTGTCATCGATAAAATTAGTCCTTTTATAACATTGTTATGTTGACGTAGTCTCTCTTGTATTATTAATAAAATTTAGTTGTCATCGATAAAAACAATGTAACAATTATATTATTCTTTTATATATTTGCAAAATTTAACTAATTATCAATTAGTTAAGAATTATGTTAATGTTTGATATAAATATAAATATTGAATCATAATTTAAATAATAAGAAATTGTAAGTACAAAATTTATAAATATTACATTGTAATAATTTAATACATAATTATTTTATTAGAAAAATTTATAGAAAAAAATTACGAGTTCACTTATTATATAATTATAATAGACATTGAATAGATACATAAGTTAGTTACATTAAAAAAAAAGTTATTTTATCAAAAAATATATATATAAATAACTTTGAAAATTTTAGTTTCTTTTAGACAAATTAAAAAGTTTTAATTAATTTTAAAGTTTTTTTTACTAAAATTATGTAATATTTTAATAATATTAACTATGCTAGAGTTAATTAAGTTTTGTTTATATTTAAGACAAAAATATTAAATTTGTGTTGCTTATAATTAAAACTAAAGAGAGTTGTTGTTTATTTTATTTATTTATTTTTGTTAAATATTCTATCTATTTTTCGAAATATATATATATATATATATATATTGAAATAATAAATAAATATTATATATATAACGTGAATTATAGTTAATATTATTTTTACTTTCAAATGTCAAAATTAATAATTTATAAAGATTACAAATAAAATCGAATGAAATTCCAAGAAAATTAAAACAGTACTCAATTAGATTTTAAAAATTATTTTAATGAAGGAGAGAAATCATATTGAGTTTAACACGCTAATTCTAACGTAAACACAATAGGAATTATAATTTTGTAACGTTTACGTATATAATATTTATTCTCACATTTATAATATGACTCCAAGAGTTATATAAAAGTCATATATAAAACATGATCGAAAAATGAAGTAATATGAAGTATCATGATACATTATTAATAAATTAAAGTAGTTGTAAAAAATAATTTTTAATATATTTATGAATATTAAGTAAAAAAACATATTTATGAATAACAAATTGAATTAAAAGTGATAAAAACATACACAATTAATATATTTAATATTTAAAATTATTTTTTTTTAATTTAAAATTAATGATATATTATTTTTTTATCATTTTTTTATTAAAAATAATCAGCAAAATTTCTAAATTAAAAGTTGAATTATCCTTTTTAAATCAATTTTAAAATTAAATTATCAACCAGAAGTGTCTAAATATAATATCTCGTTTGAACCTTCCTTGATATATGATTTTATATTATGAGGCTCTTTTCATACAATAGGTGGAGGGGTAAAAGCAGACCTCAAATTTGTATCAAACTTTTAAAATTATTTCTCTATCTTCACTGCTAGTAAATTTAAGAATTTATCATACAAATATGCGCTTTATATCTACAAAAATAATAATAATAATAATAATAATAATAATAATAATAATAATAATAATAATAATAATGATAATAATAATATAAATATCAAGACTTTATATTACTATCCCTTTGATAAATATTTAGTCCTCTAAATTTTTATATCTCCACCTATGTCTAACCATACAATACATCTGCAAACTATATAAATATTGTTCTATTGTTAATTTCTATGATTCTATCATTCTCTACAGTTCTTTCATTCCTTGAATTTAATTAAAAAACATAAATGTGATTAGTTTTATGTTCTCTATTATTAATGTGATTATGTCTAGAGGTTGGGTATGTAGGAGTATAAAATTATGTCATGATTGTGTGAGTTCATAATTTAAATTGCTAAAGAAAGTTTTAGGACTAAAAATATAATTTATTTAAATTATTTTTTTTTTTGTACATAACTTATCCTAAATTCTTATTTTGTAATTTTCTTTTCTTTGTTTCAAAAGTGACATTATATAACATTATTCATTAACCATTGATACACAACATTAATTAATATATGTGTGATTTGATATTATGATTAATTGATAAAGTTGTTCCATAACATTGAACTTCTTAAAATGCATTGCGAGTGTTAAATCTATACATTATAATAAAGCAAACATGATAAATTGACAAGTTTGACACGTGTCAACAAACTAGAGTGTTAAGAAAATATAAGTTTCTATTAATAGAAATAATACGTGTTTATTCTTGAGAAGTTAATGGACAATTAAAAAAATAAAAGGAATGAATTAAAAATAAAAAGCTTTTTTTTGTAAGAAAAGCATAAAACTTCTTTTACATCACGATCTTTGTCCACGATACAATTTAATGGTCAATTAAAAAATTAAAAATAAAATACAATACACCACGATTTACAGTTTTTTCATGTATCCGTTGAGAAGTTAATCACCAATTAAAAAATAAGAAAAATAAATTAAAAATAAAAGATTTTTTTAAGACAAAAATAAAACTTCTATTACATGAGAAATGCAGAAATGAATGACCAATTAAAAATAAAATATAATGCACGACCTGACATTTCACATTTCACGGTTGAGAATTGAATGGTCAATTGAAAGGTAATCTATACAATATAATATCTCTTTTTTTAGAATAAAATTAAACTTATGTTACACGACTTTGTACATGCGTCAGTTGAAAAGTTAGTGGCCAATTAAAAAAATAAAAGAATAAAAATAAAAAGAATGGATTAAAAATACACTACACCACTACTTGAGGTTTAACTGTTGAGAATTTAGTGGCCAGTTAAAAAACAAGAATAACAGCAACATACAGTCACTAACACCACGACTTGACAGTTTTTGTAATTGTTTTTTAAACACTACTTTAGCAACCACCTGCTTCAAATTAATTTAATTAAAAAAATTATTTTATTTTACGAATTCTTTTAATACTCCGTTAACCGTCTATCTTTGGTACTCTCTCATTTATTATGTCTCCTTTATAAATATCATTCATATTATCTATGTATACACAATTCTTTTAAGCTTTCTTTATCAAAGCTTTCTTATTCATCTTTATCCAATGTCTGAAA
>NC_021164.2:54209755-54225829 GCF_000331145.2 Cicer arietinum | reverse complement strand
TGGAGATAGTACTGAGATTAATATTCGTGAGCTTTTATTTATCGAATTAAGATTAATATTCCTGATGAAAATATGTATTTGTTCGTATTGCGCCTAACAATATGTTCACATGAACTAATTACTGTAAAAAAAATTCAATCTATGATTGTTATTTTATATTGTTTTGTTATGCATATATATATTTTGTATTGTTTATGTTTCTTAATTTTGTATGCGTATATGTATATTTCAATCATCTTATATAACATTTGTCTTAATAACTCTGATTTTAAATTCACTCATAAATAGTTAACAAATTATATATTTGTATATTTATATTTCTAATCTCTTATACAAGATTTATCTTAATAACTCCGATTTGAAATTCTCTCATAAATAATTGTTGCCCGTCCTAATAATTTTGATTATAAATTGTCTAATATAAAATTTATTTAGAGCCATGAATTCAATTAAATTTTCAGAATATTGAAGAGAAAAATAATAATTTATTTAAGAAAATATAAAATTTATGTAGGAATTAAAGAAACAATTCACTTCATCGATTTCAAACACTATTTTATCAAATTTAAAAACTACTATACTATACATTTTATATTCTAAATTTATTATTAAATATCACGCAAATTCAAAAGAATTCAAAAGATTCATGAAAGATTAATGAAGACTAACATGCAAATTCAAAGATAAAAGATACTCATAGTTTTTATGTGTATTGTAATTTTTTGTTTGTAACAGGAAAATTATTTTTTGTTTGTAACTGGAAAATTATTTTTCTTTAGTATTTTGCCCACTTATACAGCAAAGGGTGAATAATAAAAATAAAAATTCACTATTAAGTTACTTACTCATCTTTACATTTACTTATTTTATATATGTTCATGTCCATTATTTTAAAAATTCTTATTTCATCTAATCTAATTATTTAATATTTTTTAATAATTATTGTTTTTATTTGTTTAAAATTAAAAGTATTGTTTTGTAATAAGTTTTTTGGAAAGAAATAAGATTCTTTGTAGAATTCAAAAATAAGGCATGGTGTTGGAGTCATACTTTTCATCAATAACATTGAACGTATAAGGAAGTAGTTTTTAAGTTAAGTTATAATTAGATTTTTTTTTAATTTTTTTATTTTAAATTATTTTTTTTTAAGTCAACTTATTTTTTTAATATCAATAAAATAAAATTTATAAAATTTGATATATATATATATATATATATATAAACTAATATAATAATTTATTTCCGTGCGACGTACGGGTTACGAACTAGTACTATATATTTTACACACCTTTTGATTCCATTTCGCTTGCATGTATTTGATTATTTAAAAATCAAGAAACAAGAAGACTTTTCATCAAAAGAAAAGTAAGGTTCGCGAGATTCTTGATTTGGTCAAATATCTTTCATGGTTTTGAATAAATCTAAATAGTTTTTCTTACGATCTTCTTTAATGGAGTGAGAAACCTTTATTATGCTTAGTGTTGTTAACTTGTAACATATTTTTAGGAGTTGGTGGCGTTTGTTTATTAAATTTAAATTTCTTATCTATATTTCTTTTGGTTTTATTCAATAAAGTCATCATCATATAATTTCGACTATAACAAACATTTTTCAATAAATATCCGTGCTTCACACAGGATTCACACCAATTATTATTCATAATAACAAGCATTTTTTATAAATATTTTCTTCAATATTCAATACAATGATGTTTACCTCACAATATTTAAATCACAAAAAAAGGAAAGGAAAAAAACCTTGTACATAAAATTTACTGGAAAATAAATTTTTTGATCAAGGAACAAGCTAATTCGAAAAAGTAATTGGGATTTTTAATGTAAAATTTTGGTTACTGGTGACTTCTTTTGTACATGTAACTCACTCATGTAACCAAAGTGGGGAAAAAACTTTGGGAGTATATTATATATATTATGCATATATCATATTATATAAGATTTAATGATTTTGTTGTGTTGACTTGTGGTATTGCTACCTCTGTAAACCTTGTTTGCAAAGAGGGCAGCATGATATAATTCTTAGCCATTGATCCACACAATTTAGATGGAACATATGCGAACATGGCAATTGCCTAACTTCTTCTTTGTCTTTGTACTTTGCCAAGCATATGCAACATTCCTATCACCACAACCAACAACACAAATTTCTCAATCAACACAAAATTATTATAGATTAAGCTACACATATGAAAAATCACCAAATGTTCTTTTTGTTACACTTTTATTAGGATAAAAACATATATATTTTTTGAAATAAAGATAATCACTTGTAGCCGTTTTCATTCATTTATTATAATTATTTTAAAAAATAAAATAAAATAAAATTTAGAGAAAAAATTTAATAACTACAAATAAATTATGTTTTAAATAGCTTCTTTGAAAATGAATTTTAATAAATCATTTAAAAAATAATTTTCAATATGTACGTATGTATATAATCACTATGTCACTTACGGGCTCTTCGTTGATCAATCTTTCACTACATTGAGAATCATCGTTTCGATCTAATTTGTTATGAGCCACTTTATATCTCCAAGATGGAATTTGTGAGATTTGATCATCAGATGCACCTTTAGAAGAGGATCCCATGTTCATGTTGTAACCAAGGAGGGTGCTAATGAGGGGAACACAACAACAAAGCAAAGAGTAGCAAATTGCATTCCAAACAAGAAGTATGATGCATAGCACTTGGAGTTTTGGTGCTTCTTGTAAAGTTCCAAAACGTGAGTCAAAGGACCAAACATTTCCCATCACAAACCATATGGCAAAGAAAAGTTCTAGTGAACTTCTGCATTTGCTCATCAAATGTGTGCTCCTATATACACTGCATAAGTACAAAGAAAAATTTGTTAAAAATAATTTCAAACCAAAATAAATTATCTTCTTATATGATCTTAATTTGTTATCCAAAAGAATTTTGAATATATACATATATATGGGGAGATACTTTTATCCTCTTATATAACTAAAAAATCACATACGTTTAAAAATATACTTTCAGATAGAAAAACAAAGAAGAAATTATGTTTATCTTTGAAAGTATAATTTTATAGGACAAAAAACTAATATTTTTCCAAAATTATATTTTTGAAATATAGGTGAAGTGAGAAAAGAAACTTCCAAATGATTGGATCAAATCAATGAACTATTTAGTTGGGCTACTATGGCCCAATTATGTTTTGTTGTATTTGCTTTGACCAAATATATTTTTAGTGTCATAATTAATTAGTTTTCATTACAATTTTCTTTACTCCCTTTCCCTCAAAATCATGAAAATATGATTACTCTATATTTAATTATGATATCTTGTCTTCAAATCACTTAATTGTTTACCTGTGTTTTTTCTTGTCATACTAATTTATGAAATATCCATTAATAAAACAAATTATATTTCTTTTGAATGGAAATGCTTTAAGTTAGCTTTTTAATTTGTTGTATCCATTTTGAATTGAATTGTCTTTTTTCAAAATAAAAATGGCGATTTGGTAAGTCATCTCTTTCTCATTTTTTTGTATCCTTCTGCCCCTTTTCCATGTGCTTCACTTGAAGGCACTTAGGCCCACTACATTATAGGAGGCTTTGGAAAAAATAAAATACTATTTTTATTATCAAAGATAGTATTTTTCTTTCTATCATTTGCAACCCTTATATTTTTAATTCAATTCAATTTCAAGAAGACAATTATTAGATTCTTTAATGAATGACAAAAGACTCCATCTTGAAGTTTCTATTTAGCCTAAAAACTAATGGTGTCATCAATACCCACTAGGCCCTAACACCACATTAAAGACCCTATAAAATATTATATTACTAATGACAAAATAAAATAAAAGGAAATTCTTGAAATACCTATTTTCTTCATTGTTTGTTTGTTGTTCCACATCAGAAATTCCAAGAGCATCATCCCCTTGATTCACATCTATTTGATGATAACGACCACAAAGTAACAAAAGATTAAGAACACATCCAATGTCATAACCTACTATCCACACCCTCATAGGCCAAACAGGTTTTTCACTCTTTGAAATGACCAAAGTGAATGTTGTGCTTGTTATTTGAACCAACAAAGCAATCAACTCCAACATCATCCAAGTGTTTGAATTGAAAGGATTAGAACCAAGATTAGATCTTGGTCCATTTTGGTAATGAAACACTCTTCTTAAAAAATTGAAACATCTTGATCTAGATATTCTCATGGCCACTCTAGTAAAAAATGAAGGTTGAGATTGAGATTGAGATAAGGTAGCTTGTGGTGGAGGCATGTTTTGGACAATAGCCATGTTGTTTTCTCCTATTGCATAATTTGAACAAAATGAAACCATGTTGCTTGAACTATTATACAAGAACTTTGATCCACTAGAGGAACTCATTGGCAAAAAAAAAATGATATTTTTGAAGTTGAAAATTAATCAAGCTTATAATTTTCCAAAATATATTTTCTTTATGATAATAATCATAAAACCCCCTTTTGCCACTATATATTCATATGATCAAAATTAGTCCAAAATTGAAAAACGTGTGCTATTTCCCTCAAGACCAAGTCTTTTTGGTTCCTTAAACAGAACATAGAATAAAAAAATTATACAAAGCCAACTTAATTTGAAGTCCCAAGAAATAATTCAAAAAAAAAAAAAGAAGCACTCAAGAAATTTCACTTATGCTTAATTTAAAAATACCTTATCATATAAGCCACATGAGCAAAAGATTGAATTCAGCTCCAAAAATTTAATGGAAGCAACCCAATTGAAAGATATGCAAATAACTCAAAAACATGAAAACAAAAAAATCAAACTTGTGTGAAAAACCAAGGATTCAAAATTATAGATGGTGATGAAATAAGAAGAAGAAGAGATATGTATATAGAAGGATGAAGAAGGTGAAGATTGGTATGAAGGGTATATCAGGGAAGGTAAAGTTAGAATCTCAGAGGGTGACCAAGAAAATCGACTACTAAACTTTGCTTTGATTACAAGAGACTCACAATTTTGTTTGGAGGGAAGTTAACCGTTCGCCAACTTCTTCTATAGACTATAGCTATATTTTCTATTAAGTAAGAGTTGTTCAAAAAGCAATTCAAGAGTTCCAACTTCACAACTTCCTTTCACAAAATTAATACCAACGCAAAGATATTTATATATTTTTGAAAATAAAGTAAAGTTTCATAGTTTTTCTCTCTTTGAATTAAAGTGGATAAGACTTAAACTATTAAGGTGTTTATATCTACAAAAGTACATGCTTTTTTATAATTTATATTTAAATATAATTTTTGTTTTTATTTTAGTCTCACATAATATTTTGCTTGAATTTGATCTTTATAAATTCAAAAATTATTATTTTTAATTTTGAAAATTATATGTAGTACAATCAAATTGTGTTGCGTAATTCAATAAATCGATAATAAAGATTAAAATGAACCATTTATAAATTTATAATAATTAAATTTAAATAAAATAATTGTAAGATCACAACAAAATAATATTATAATTGTAGAGATTAAATCATATTTAAATCTATAATTTATATATCAGCATGAAAACAAGTATTAATGTGTTCGTTTTTTTTTATCTCCGACAAAAATAACAAAATTTATACGATACCTAAAAAGTAGTTATATAATTGATAAAAGAATGATAAAATTATTTAAAAATTAACATAAATAAATAATAAAATTATAAGTTGTACAACATTTTGGTATTCTTTTATATACAAGTATAGGTATTTATCTTTAAAAAATAATTTTTAATTAAATAAAATATAATTAAAATATTCATAAAATAGTTTTAATAAAAAGATAAATTGAAAGGAAAAAAATATTTAAGATAGTTCATTTATATATATAAAATAGGTATCTTGTAAAAACACGAATAAACCATCAAATTTGCTGCAAATGTTATAGAATGCTCTCAAATAGGTCTATATTTTAAAAAAGTATCTGACTTTGTCAGATTTTTTTTTCCTTAGTTATTGTAAAAATCTGCTAGGAATTAAGTTAATAGTAAGTGGCTAAATATATAAACTAAACTGATAGTAAAATTTTTAAAATAAATGAAATTGATAATAAGTTGTTAAATATAAGGAACAACAATTTAATAGAATCAATAATTATTTTAAAATATTCATAATCTCATATATCTATTTGAAAGCACTCTACAAAATCATCAACTAATTTAGTGGATTATTCAAAAATATGTATATATATAAAATAGGTATAGATAAAACAAAATAAATTTAATTTACACGTATTTTATACTATATATCACAAATATTCATGTCTATTACTTTAAATATTTTTAAACATCAAATAATTGTAATTTATTATTATAAATGTTAAAAAAAATTACACTTACTTAAACAAAATAATAAATAAATAAATAAAGTGATTTATTTGAATTGTGGCGGGGACAGTGGATTTTAAGATTTGTGGTGTGGTAAAGGTTGTCCACCTAATCTAACCAGCAAAAATGTGTGCTATGTCGGAGAGAAATGTGGGTGGGTCCTCTTCTGCGTAGGAATGATAGTTACTATTTTTGCATATTTAGCCACAATAGTTACATTTTGTGGGGTACCTAATTCTTTTATTTTATTTTTTAAGTGTAGAGACCGACATCATATCATGTACTGTTCGTTAGTTGCACAATTCTTTTTGATTCATATTGTGCACACATTTTGGAGTTAGGAGACAGTTTCATCTTGTTTTACTTTGCAAATCAGTCATATATTTAATTTGCAAACCAAACATGAGAACAGAATGTTTCTCTACCTTTTCTTCTTTCAATTTTCTCTTCAACCAAACAACAAAATTTTAGCACACTTTCTACTCTATTTCTATATTTTTACTTTTCCTTCCCCACTTTTTTCTAAACCAAATTAACCATTAAAGTGCCTATTAAGAATAATATTCATTATCTAAGAACAATGTTCATTATTATGGAAAATAATTGTGAAATGTTTAGCTATAAAGTGTTTTTTGTTATAAAAATATTAAGCATAATTCAAATATTAATGAAAATAATACAATTAAAATAATTATAGTCCGAGACATTATTTATCCATACTTTAATATTAATAAAAAAAAATCAAAAGCACACTAACAATATTAATAAATATTTCAAAAGTAAATAAGTAAATATACGTTATACTTATATTCTTAAAAACACTAGCAATATTGATACTTACAAACATGTTTTTTAAGAAGAAAAAAAATTAATTTTTCACTTACCAATTTTTGTTCTCTTTTAGTAATTTTCATTATTGATTTTATCTCTATTTCCGTATCCTACAATTTATCTCATATTAAGTAGTCTATTAATGATATCAACAACTCTCTTCATTAAATTTGCAATTAATTAATGACAACATATTTTTAGTTACCAATATTTGGACTTAGTACCATCTCAACTAAAATCGACATAGGGACTTAGTACCATCTCACTGAAATTGATCATCATCTCTAATCTATTTAAAAAGTTTGTCTCTAATCTATTTTTTTTCCATTCAAATAAATAAATAAATGCTAGAACAATTTTTTTCATTATAATGACTAGAAACATAGATAAGGTTTAACCTCATTTAATTTGTAACCATAAAATCTCTATTGAAGCCAAAATAGCTTATGGGATCAAGCAGACTTCAAGGTTTAATAAGTCAACATCAAGTAATTAACGTCATAGAAAGAAGGCCTACCTGAAATGATAACAAGGTTTGATCATATAATTTTTTTTAAATGATTTGAAAATTGACAGTGAAAGAAAAAGAGGGGAGGAATTTTATTGCTATTCAGCAAACGTTTGGTTTATACATCATTTTCTTCTATTACAAAATTTCACATAATCTTCTTGGTTACAAGAATTTCCAAAACAAAAAAAAAAACATATCAAATCAAATCAAATGACGGCGATTCTATTATATTCAGGCAAAATATTAATAATATGCGTTGTCGATTGATGAATGGTTTACCTGTTTAACAGCACAATTAAAAATTAATATAATTCATTATAAAATACAGTGAGATTATCTTTTGTTTCTTATAAAATACCTTGTTATTATATTTGTGCCTTATTTTATTTTAAATTGGACGTTTTAATAAAATTAAATAAACTAATATTTTGTCATTGAAATTATAAATTAAGTTAATTTAAAATTTCATTTTATGAAATATTATATTTTTATAAAATGTTTAAAGTCAATCAAAATATTTTTTTATTAATTATTTTAGAGAATTTTTTATCTACAATTTAAAAATTAAGGAGCATTTTAAATGATGTTATATAATTTAAAAAGCAACTTAATATTTTATAAATTTTAAATTAACCGATAATAATAATTTTATGATGAAAATTGTGGTTTATTTTAAAAAATTATCACCTCTAATTTTAATATTTTTTAAGAAAATACTTATCGACTTAAAAAAAAAAAATTTAAAGCGACATGACCTCGACCAATGTGGATCAAAACAAGTTAGGGACGTATTTTGCTTGAACAACTAGAATACACAACCTTTATTTTTTGACGAAAGAATCCTTGTGCTAAACAATAAAATTTGTACACATGTTGCTTATTAAGTGGTACTGAAAGAGTTTAAATAAAAATGTGGTACTGAAAGAAAAAAAGTATAATTAACAAACAAAAATAAATAATAGTTTTGGCTTGTTTGTAGCGAAATTTGACTCAAACTTGACCCTATTAAGAATTAGCGGGTGGGACATTCAACGTGTTAATAATTGACATTTTTTATTTATTTTTGAAGAAAAAAAATTTCAGTCGCTTTCTATGAAAATTAGATAACAACGGTAACAGTTAGTGGAAGCATGTCGATCTTATCTTATTTTATGCAATCTATTTATTTGAACAATACTAGAAGATTTATTTATTCTTTTCAGAAAAATAAAGAAGAAAAAACAGATATATTTATTTTACCCTTCCCGTGCATTGGGGGAAAGAGGTTGCTACTAATTTAAAGTTAAACACTTTATTTGACCAAAATTACTTGTCTGAGAGTTTGACAAAACACGTTAACATTATAAAACTTAATCAGTTATATTTAAATTCAATGATGTTATGAAATAAAATAAAATAAAGTGAAATGAAATTATATTCTATTGATTGTTTTTGTTAAAAAAAATGAAATGGTATAAAATTAAACATGTAGTAGAATGGAACTTCTTAATAATATAATTTTTACTCTGCCTTTATTTTTTCTATTTCACACTATAAATGGTTACTTCTTTGGCTTCATCTTCTTCTTTGTGGTCTCTTGCTTCTTCTTGTTAATTTGTCTTATTTCATTTCTTGCTATTAAATTGGAAAAAAAATTAATTACGTGTTGCTGAACATGAAATTAACTTTGTAGAGGTTACGCATATTTCTTATTCTTCGTTTCTCTTTACTCTGAATTGTTTCATCCATCATTCAATTTATACTTGTTTTTATTCAAACAATGTCCACACAAAATTAGAGATGACGATTAGACCCAGACTCAGTAGGTACCCGCAAAAAATTCTAGAATGAGTAGGGTAAAAATCCACATAATGGATATGGACATGGGAACGTGTAATTACCCGCAAAATTAAGCGGGTATGAGTGCCGGTACTATAGTACTCACCTCGCCCCGCACCCGCACTTATATAAATATATTATTTATTTAGTTATTTATTTATTTATTATATTAATGTTTAGTTTAATTAATTATTTTCTTTTATATTTTAACATTTATTAATATCATTAGATCACTACAATATTTATAATTGAAACATAAACGTTTGCAAATTTTTTAAGAATTTGAGTATGATAAATAGGTAAATAATTGTGATTTTATAACTAATAGTTATATCTTATTAATCGTGACTTTATAATTATACTTGCAACTTTATATCAATTATCTCAGATAATATTGTTGTATGACTTGCAACTTCATAAAATATTATTATTAATATTTAAATATGTATTGTAACGAGTGATCATTTGAAATGTTTTGAGTTAGAAAATATTTTGGTTTATAATATTTTATGATTGGATTTAAGATATTTGAATAATTTTTAAATTTAATCACAACAATATCATTTATTTATCAATTTTTGTAGTTAAAGCATGGGTAATGGGTATGGGTACGAGCACTTTACCTAGAGGGTAAGGGTACAGGTATTAAAGTTGATACCCAAGAGGGTACGGGCACGGGTATGGGTGTTTTTTAAATCGCAGGTATGGGGACGGGTCCTATAGTACCCTATCCATACCCTACTCATTGTCATCCCTACACTAAACATCACTTTTAGTTTTAGTGGCAGCTCTTGAACTTAAATATTGGGTGAATAAATTTTTTAAATTTTAATGGATAAATAAAAAAATATAATATTGTATCGTATATAAGAATTTTAAATTGTGAATTTACAACAACAAAAAATACATTGACGATTAAACTTTTAACATTATTAGATAGAAGTAGTAGATCAAATTTTAGTTGACATTTTTAATAATTAAAAATTAGTTTTTAAATAATTTTTCTTTCAAAAACACTAAAAAAATTAGAGTTTAATTGTTATGTTTTATCATTGTAAAAAATTTTACACAGCACATCACAAAATCCATAAATGTGATTTTAAAAGTAATTGTGATAAAAGTCAAATTATTTTATTAATCTCAAGGTTATGATGAATTGATAGTGTAAAATATATTTACATCGTCGATGCATACAAATTAAATCCAAATTTTTAAACTATTAATACAATTTTCTTAACTACAATGACAAAATCAACATATATAATTATTAAAATACATTTAAACACACCACTTTGTTTAAGATACTAATATTAAGATAGTATTGATAAAAGATAATGGTTTGGTTAGGTGGTCTATTTTAAAATTACATGAAACTATATCACAAATCCATAAAAATCGAATTTATTGATTTAGTTCAACTTGAACTCAAACCCATAAAAAAATATCAAACTAATTTAATTAGTTTTGGTTGAATTTTTGGAATTGTATGATCATTTGGTTTGATTTTTATATCTCTAGATAAAATTCACAACTCATAAAGTTGGAATTTAGGTTGGAAAATTTAGTTTATTTTATAATTGTAATGGTTGTTTTTGTAAATTTTTTTTATAAATTATTCCCTCCATTTTTTTTTATAATAGACATAAGGGTTATAATTTGTATGAGAACAAAATTGGTTTAAAATACAAAAGACCCTACTTATTTTGATGATAACAAAATCAATTTGTACGAATAATTTTAGCCATTAATGTTTTATTTAAAGTGTGCAGATCCATGACCACAAACTATGAAGGATATTAGAATATATCCTCTGATAATTGATCACAAAAACATGGAAAATTATGCATTCAAAAAATGTTAAAAAGCGCCTTTAACAATGGTACAAGAAGGTTTTGTCAAGACTGCCTCTATTCCTCTCAGTGCAACTACCAAAGTCTATCTCTAATGAAGGAAAACAGACGTTGGAAAAGTATGTATCTGGTGAAGCAAAACAGACTTTGGGAAAAGTCTGCCTTTGATGAAGCAATCAAGCTTCTAGTCAAACTACATCTGATCAGTTGCCTTTAATAATTTACTTGTGAAGATAAAGTAAGCATATGAGTTCCTCTAACTCTAACAAGCGTAACAAAAATTCTTCTACCTTTGATACATAAGCGTAACAAGAATTATTCTGCCTCTAACTGTGACAGACGTAACAAGAATTCGTTTACCTATATTTCTGATAATCTCATCAAGCGTTAGGCTCTGAACTATTATGTATCCTTTGAAAAAGTCAATGCTATGGAAAAATTCAACACCCAGAAAAAAAAGAGTCAATGTTCTGAATAATAAGAAAAGTCAACATGTTGAAAAAGTCAATGCCTCTGGTCATTGCTTTTGGTCTAATAATGTTGCCTTTAGTTGATCCATGCTTCTAGTCAAGTAAAATTGTTTCTAGTCCATGTTTTTGGTCATTGCCTCTGATCAAGAAATCATGTTTCTGATGTTCTTGTCTTTGTTCAGGTAAACCTGCTTCTGGCACTCGTGCTTCTGGTCAAGAAAATACTTTTGGTATTCGTGTTTCTGCTCAAGAAACCATGATTCTGGTGTTCCTGCTGTTGAGACAAAATCTCAAATTAATGTTTTGATTATAATCAAACAAAAGTTAATTAAGACTTTTAATTATGATTCTAAGTGTTTTGTTGTTTAACATGTGTTTTGGAGTGTATTAATCAAAGATAGGTATTAAGCACTTCAAGCAAGATCATATCAGAAAAAACAAGTTCATTCAAATAAACGAAGAACATTTTGACAAGATTCTGGAAAAACAGAGATCATTCGAAAAGAACAAAGGCAAAAGCTATGCATCATAATCAAACAAGCAAGATCATTCTCCAAGTTTAAGCAAGTAACAAGTACGAATTTGACAGGATCGATTGACATTACAGCTACATCTCTGAGCAACCTGCACACGTGACAAAAAGCAGAGAAACACTTCAAGATATTTGTCAAATAAGCTTAACCTCATCACCCCTTAAAACAACATCGAAGATCAAGAACATTCCTACTTTAAGACAACACTTATCCACTTAAACTGACACAAGACAGTTGGATCTTCTTCAACGATTAGATGAGCTATCATAAGCCTTTTTGAAGCCTATAAAAGGAACCTCAAGATGAAGCATAAGGCAGAGTTTCAAGTGCAAAGCAATATATCACTTACACTATCATACTCGAAAGTCTTAAGCTCCTCAATCACAAGCAAAAGGTTCAGTTTTGTTTTCATCTAGATATCAGAATCGTTATACTGAGTCCTTAGCCAAGAATCTAAACTCAAACAAGAGTTGAGTACACTCAGATTCTACCAACTTCTTAAATCATCACTTTGTAACTCAAGACTATTGTGTTAAAACAGTTTGAGTAAATTGTAAAAATCATTTTATGATTAAAAGGTAATTTGTAGAAATCATCTCTAAAGATTGAATGGTAACCTGTGGAATTCATTTCTAGGTTGAAAAGTAATATATTGTAACAGATCAAGATTGATCTAGAAAGACTGTGTGAAAACCAAGAACGATCTTGTTTTGAACACTTAATGAAAAATCTCACAATTATGAGGACTTGACGTAATCCACTTTAGATGAACCATGATATATCTATGTGCGATATTTCTTCCTTTATCTTTATTTGTTTATAATCAACTAACCATATATTATATAGATAAGTTAAATTATGTGATTTCACTAACCAAGAACGCTATGCGTTTATTAATCAAGATTAATCTTGAGTTAAATACTTTGAGATTTAACATGAATTTTAAAAAAGGACAATTACAATTCAAACCACCTTCGTTGTAATTGACATTGTTACTTCACGTGCCTCTGATAAAAAAAATCATGCTTCTGGTTATTATATACCTTTTATCAAGTACTTCTTTCTGATTGTTTTATGCTTCTGATCAAGAACATTATGCTTCAGCCAAACTGAAATCAAAATACTTAGAAAAATTCCAAGTTTCAGTTTTATGTTCAACGATTAGAATTGATCTCAACATATCTATTTTTGAAGACATTGAACCACCATGTTGAAGGACTACAAGACCATATCATGAAGGTACAAGGTCATTCCATGAAGGACACTCAGCCATACCTTGAAGGACAATGGCAATGTTGTAACTACTTCAATAAATAGCACACGCATTCTGAGTTCAAACAAGACACAACAACTTACAATATTCTTTCAAAGTGAAACAATCTTAAATCAGCAAGCAAACATTGAGTTAGAAAAATTGTCAAATTTATCAAAGTGTTAGAGAAAGAAAAATCTAAGAGCTTATCTTACAAACATCCTCTAATTAGAGAGAAAATTCTGCAAACCATAAACACTTATTATGTTGTAACCAATCTCAGTAGTAGTTGATTATGTCTTTCAACGGCTTGACGACACTAAGCTGAAAGTTGAGAAGACTTGTTATAACTTTTAAACTCATTCTGATAGTGACTACCATTTTCTCAACAACTTGACGGTACACATTTAGAGGTGAGAAGATTGAACACAACCATTGTGACTAATCAAGTGTTCACGTGTAAGTTCTAATTATAGTGGATTAAATCCTTCGAAGGAATGGACTGGACGTAGCTATTGAGTTAGTAGTGAATTATAATAAATTGCTAAACTATTTATTTTATCATTTTAGTTTTATCACATAAATTTTTAAGTGGTTCAAAGTATTTTTCAAAACAGTAAACACAATTCAAATCCCCTTTTCTTGTGTTTTTAATCAACAATTTGGTCAACAAAAATTGATGTATTTAGTCCATAATATGGATCAAATATATCAATTTTTGTTGATCAAATTATAACTTAAATGTCTCTTATAAAAAGATTGAAAGTAATAGTATTTTTTAAAAAAAATCTTGAAGACTTTGGGATGGTCGTGGTCACCCTATATCTCCAAAACCTCTGCCACTAGTTGGTTCGCCCTTGTTTAGTGTTGAGATCAAGGATCATGAATTTGACAAGTTGGTATTTCATATTCATTTACAATTTATATTATAGAAAAATGTTTGGCATATACCTCTTGAGTGAGAAAGAGATAAAAGATAATGATGTGATAAATGTAATATATTGATGATGTAATAAAAAAAGAGAAATAGAGACAAAACAATAAGTTGAATAAGTGTATGAAGATGTGAGTTATATATCTATCATTGTTATATAATATATTTGTTATTAGTGAGTGAAAGGGGCAAGCGATAGATTTGTTATTAGTGAGTGAAAGGGGCAAGTGATAGAAATGAGAAGAAGAAAAAAAAATAAGTGTTTTTTAAGTAACGATAAAAATTGAATAAAAAAGTTATAACTCATTTTGTTCAATCAATTTTCAAACAATGGAATGAATAATTTATTCTATTCGGTCATAAAATAGTCAAACAATGGACTGGAGTTTTAGTTCCACTCTGCTCCATTTAATTTTGCTTTATTCCACTCTGCTCCATCAGTTTTAGTTTTTTATTTTCCCCTTTGACAAAAAATAACTAAGAGATGAGCAAAATCATATTAACGATTGTTTTCATCATAGATGAAACTAAATTACAATCTAAATGATTCAATATTAATTAAAATTTATTAACAACTTGAGACCATTTTTAACTAAGGGGACTGTTAACAATACCTTCTTTAACACATATTTTCTAATACATTCTATTTGATTAGTTAAAATTTACATAAATAACATTAAATTATGAGTCATATATAGGAATCATGTACATTTTAACCCACCTAAGAGATATTGTTAAAAAATATATTAAAAAGTGTGTTGTTAACAATGTTGACTCTAGGGTAGCTTCATCTAGATTACCAACAACATAAGCGTGGCTTAAAAAAAAAAAAACACAAGTGTTGGCCTTGCAAAGAATGATATCATCATATTAACGATTGATTATCATTTGTTGTTCAACCAAACCCAACATATATTTCATGCAATTAAGTGTAAACTCACATAATTAGACTAGTATCATTTCTGAGTACAAGCCCAAACTTAAACCAAGATTCCTAATTCCTTAGGTCATCCTAGTTCAAATAAGCATAAAGTACAAAAATTTATATAAACATCCTCCAACTATGAAATCTTATCCCAAGGATCATCACAAATATGGAAACCAACTTCCTATTCCAACGCAACGACCATTTTTCTAATTGTGAGAGTGAATCTAAAATCAATTAATTACAAGATATCCAATTTTGGCCCAAATTAAATTTTTATATTTACCCCAAAACTTTTGAAATTTATATAAATAATTCAATTTTAAATAACACTTGTTCAATCCAAACAAAAAAAAATATAAATGAAAAAAATGCAATTTAAACATTTTAAAATTGGTTAAAAAAAATTCTATTACACTCCAAAGGGAGAAGAGAGAAAAAGACTGTTCTAACCCTAAAATGTGAGAATTTTTTAGGATTCCAAAATCCTCTTTATGTAGTGTTTTATACTAAATTAGGAAGTTTTTCTTTAGGTGAGGATGTCATTTATTTCACAATTTCACGTTTTTCTTCATTTCAGCCCAGTAACTCTAGCTAA
>NC_021164.2:54109204-54209585 GCF_000331145.2 Cicer arietinum | reverse complement strand
ATTTTATAAGAGTCTAAGATTTTTCGCTAGATGTGAAACTAACTCATTTGGATGTAAATTTTTGAAACCTTTATTCAACATCCTCTGGATATAAACTTCTGTAGTAAATTGTTCTAAAAAAGACAAGAGAAATAGAAAGAACAAGGGGACACAAACATTTTACGCAAACGTAAGACCATTATACATTATAGGTGATTATAATATTAATTATTAATTTACTTATTTTACTAATGGCTCACTTTAGAGGAGCCAGATCATTATCAAAATGACGGCTCTTTTGAAATTTTTATAGAATCTATATAATCTATCCTACATACATAAAAACTCAACAACTAGGTGTGACTCATCTGTGAAAAGTAAAAACAAAAGATAGAGTGAGAGTGAAGTTACTATGATACTATGGTGTTTTTTAATTGCAAAATTACTATAATATCCCAACCAAAAAGTCCCTTCGTTTAATGTGAGGGACTTTTTGGAATTTTCATTCTGAGGTGTGGCACTACAACAACCACGGCCTCCGCTATTTTGGCCGCTAAAGCAGCCGCTACACCGACCGTTATAGTATGCTACCGACAACACAGAATGAAACTCATTTTAATGGCTATATCCAAGAAAATAAATAGTTCAAAAGAAGTTGCACAGGTCTTTATTTCTTTTTAGGTACAATGAATAAGAAAAATTGTTACATGAATAAATACAGATCTTAATGTACAACTCAACAGACACTGTCACCAAGAAATGAAAATATTTGATGACCCTAAAAAACACCCTACTTTTTGCCAAATATTTATCTTATGATACAAATAGAAAAAGAAAAAATATGACTGACCATTGAGCAATACTCAGAATTGAAAGGCAAACTCCACCAACAAGCAATGCAATTTCATCAAACTTCAAATGCCAATAAATAAATACTTTTATAAACACAGGTGGAAGGAAGCTTAGCTAGTTTTCTGCTTGGCCTTGTCTTTAGGTTCTTCCAAAACAAATTCAGCATATAAATCCTTTAGAGCAATCATGACTGTAGTTATCAATGGCCCCATAATAGCCCCCTGCAGAACAACACACCCCTTCACTCAATTTAACAATGCCATGGGATATATAAAATAAGTGTGTCTAAATAAGGTCATTGATAGAGTGAACTATGTAGCACCGACGCTTTAGATTGATGGTGTGTCCGGTGTTTGACACATGTCAACTGACACATGCAATTACACTTAATTTTAATTTTTTAAACTATTATCAGTGTTGTGTCTAGTGTGTGTCAATGCTTCCTAGGTAATTATTACTTTTACCCCCCAAACATTTTCCCAGTTTTGCGTCTTTTGTCTGAAAAATGACCACAATTGGTAATTTGGTACCTTTCTACAACTTTGTCAGTCAAAAATCCTTTGTGAAAAACAGAGTCAATTGCCACATGGACGCCGCATCATGTAAATGTCCACGTGACATGACTTAGTGTTTTCCACATAGGAAGCTCTGACTGACAAAGTTATAAAGAGTGGCAAATTGTGATCATTTTCAGAAAACAGAGACTACAAAAAAACTTAAGCTGAAATTTAATCCAAAAATAAAGATAACTCAACACTGAAATTATCTTTAGGAACTTAATCAAGTTATGTAGGTAAACAAGTTTTCAATGTTAAAACAATAATTTTCAAGAAAAGCAAACTTGACATGAAATGACTAAAATACAGATATGCTATTTGCTAGTATATAATGAATTAACAATTGTTGGAACCTTGAGAAACAAACAGCTAATGCATTGATTGATGCAAAAAAGACTGAGATATCGATGCAAAACTATAATGATCATCAGAAAATCAAATGAAGGATGATGAAACTTTATTACCTCCAGAGCTGATGGGAACAATGTCATTCCCCCAATGATACTGAGGCCGGTAAGATAAGCACTATTCCCCGGCACATCTTCGAGAATCTCCGACGCGCCGTAATCCATAAGGAAAAGGTGAGTAACAGACAAGAAAATGGCCACTATGTACCTTCCTTCCATCACAAGTTGCATCGCTGCTGGTATTGTTGCAAGCCAAGACGGAAAAATCGGAAGCAAAGGACTAATGAATGCAAGTAGAGTCGACATGTACAAGAAATGAATTTTGTATAACCGAAACAAAAGCCAAGTGAGACATCCTTGAAAAAATACAATCTCAGCAGTAGCCAAAAGTACACCTGAAATAGCTTTATCCAAAACTTCAACACATCTTACTCTAGTGGAATTTGAAATTGGAAGCATATGCATCGCTTGTTCAGTTACTCCACCAGATTCTGATGTAATGAGGTAATACAAAACCCAAATGAACACCATTGACTGTGACACAAAATTGAAAACCTCTGCAGCTCCAGAGACTATTGAATTAGCTATGGACAACATAAATTTTGTACCCCTTCCCAGCACGGTTGTACTACTAGCGAGAACACGCTGTGACACATCGATTCCTTTAAAGGCGAAGCCTTTTGCTTTTTCGACTAAATCCTCGCGGGTGATCACGAGTTCTCGGAAAAGGGAATCTAGTTCCATGTAAATCATGCTCCACTCGCGGTCCCTAACCCGACTTTTCAAACTCAAGAACTTTTCGGTGTATGGCGAAGGAGTAATTAAAGCTCTTGAAGGTGCTGAAGAATTAGAAGGAGTTGATATCACAAAATGCTTAATCCCAGTCACAAATTCAGTCATGTTATATTGCTCAGCCAACCCATCAATTTGATCAGAAACAGTCTCATAGAACTTTGTGGTGTAACTATCCACCATTCCAGCAACATCATTCTCTTCCATCCATTTCTTAACACCAATTCTCTCACCATAATTACTCTCTTCAACATGCAATTTAAGAGAAACAACAGCATCTTTTCCTTCAACACCAATCTTATAAGAAAAGAAAATCACCCCAGTCAGAAACCCTACAATCATAACAACAATAAGCCCAATTGCCACAATAATTTTCAACCTTTTCACAACCCTTCTTGTGAAAAAAGCACTAATGGCACTTCTCCTGAAACTATTAGTCCTGAAAGAAGACAAAGTGTGCATAGTTGAATCGACATTCTTAGAACTAAACACAAAACCTAACCCTAAAAGTGATAAAGCTCCAAAACCACCAAGCCTCTCATAAACAATGATGAAAATCCCAAAAGACACTAACAAACGAAGTAAATTGGAAAATCCACTACGTCTTCTAGTTGTTTGAGGATTCTGTTGAGGTTTTGGTTTCCTCAGAATGACTCTAAAAGAAGCTTCACGAATCTCAACAAGTGTACCAACAAAAACCCTGAAAACAGCAACAGGAACAGCAAGAACAGTTTCTGTGAGTCCCAACGTGAGAGGTTCAGACCAAAAAGCAACAATGGTCTGTTGAATTCCCCTAAGAGGAATTGAACATAGAACCGCCCATTGAATGGGTCTAAGATACTGTTCTAAGAGCTTGGAAACAGTGTAGAGAATGAAAATGGCGAAACCAAGACCCGCATGTGCCATAGCTATGTATAAGGCGAGTCGTACCTGGGGATCGCCGGAAAATGTGTTTTTGCCATCTGGGTCGTCGTCACTTCGAGTAGACGACGGCGCGTGGGGAATGTTCGACGGCGCGTGGGACGAGTTTGAAGGCGCGTGGGGAGGTGTGGTGGAGATGGGTGGTCTTGAGGATGCAGATCGGAACATGTCCTGCCATGCTGGAGTGGTGGCGGAATTTGGGTCGGAATATGGAACGAGTTCCATGGTTGATGATGATACAGCAAAACATACACAGAGGAGACAGAGACAGAGAGAGAGATTTGTGTTCCAATTCTGAACTAACAGAAGAGGAACAGAGACAGAGATGATGAATTAGCGTCAGTATTGACTCTGGAGAAGGAACGATGAATTCATGAATGTGATGAGTGGTTTCGTTTTTGTCTTTTTTTATTTTATTTTATTTTGTTTAATTTTTTTGTTTAGTGTTTTTTCGTGGGACCTCAGGAGGAAGATACCGCCAGTGAATCATGAGGGGATTTTTTATTTAAAAATCACAAAAACGAGGAAATGAAATGTGAAGAAAGAGTAGTTGTTCAATCATTACTTTCCATTATTGTTGTTTTTTCAATCTTCTTATCTTTTTTCAATCTTCTATCCTGTTGTCTGGGATTTACATTCTTTCTTTTAACTGTGTGACACAATTACAGTAATCGTTCAGCCGTCGGATGAAAATAAACGACCGTGATTGTTTTGTTGTGTGAAATTGATTTTGTAATTTGAACCGTTTGATTTTAAATTAACGGTTAAAATCAACTACAACGTGAAGCCGTGTGAAAACTTTACAGCGGCAGATCCAAGTCCTGGTGTTTGATTGTATTTAGTTCTATCGACCTCACTTTCCCTTTTCTTGCTTTTTACATATCTTATGCCTATGGCTTACAATTGTAATCACTTCAAGTCTTCTTTAAACTTTAAAGTATTGGGTTTGAGATTTCATCATCATATACGTCGACGATGGTTTATTACTCCGTCCTATATTGTTTAAGATTTTTACATATTTATCAAGTTACATATTTATTAGAAATTATAAATGCAAAATAGAATTAATATTTAAAAAATAATATATATATATATATATATAGTAATAATTAAAATGGTAAATCTCATTTTAATATTAAATGTGTTAGGTAATGTCACTTTCATTAATAACTCGGTCAAAAATTTAAATTTAAATTTTGATTAATTCAAATCAAACATATCAATTTAAATTTTAACTTTTATGACATAGACAGTTATGTGACATATAATATATTATTCGACCAATGTCACATGAATAATCGAAGATCAAAATGATATTAAGACATTTTTTTCTTTAAATAAATCACTAATTCTAACATATGTGTTAACATCTATTTTATTATTCATCTTTATCCTTAAATTTAAACTTAATATTTTTTCTTCTATCAATTTATTCTTCGTCTTCTTCCCTTGTTTACTTTTCATCTTCCCCCAATTTAGAAAAGCAAATTAAAAAATGAGAGAATTATAATTATGAGTAAAGGAGAAGATGAAGCAAAATACATATAATTCTCAAACATGCAGTTGGTCTTTGGTCAACAACGCACAGAGACCTAATCTCGTATGATCAGAAATATGTTAAATCACGAAGGAAAAATTGAAAATCATAACAAATTAAACATGTAGCATTAAATAATATGGATCGATTTGTTTAAGATATTTTTTAAAATTATTTTTATGGTATTTATTTTTTAATATAATATTTTAAAAAAATAATTTTAAAATTAATATTTTAAATAAAACATTAGTTTAAATAGTTTATCTCAAATATAATTTTAAGTATTTTATCTATTTTTTATAAATATTTTTAGCTAATAAAATTTTAAAAATGATTAAGATGAAAAGTTAGTTTGATAAGCTCTTCAAATAAATTATTTTTAAAAAATATCTATTTTTTAAAAATGTTATTTTTATCATGTTAACATTTTTAATAATGCATATTATATTATTAATTATCAATATTAATTTTTTTAATTGATAACAAATCAATCTAAAAAATTTCTACTATTTCTAAATAAATTTTTATAAATATCACTTTTTTAAATATAAAGTCAATTTTTTTAAAAAAGAATTTTAAACAAACTGACTCTATATATCTTGAACAACACTTCTAAATTATCATACTAGTTTCTAAATCAATTGTTACAATTTTACAAAGTTATGCAATAAAATTTGGGTAGTAACCCCATAAAAAAGAAAAGATTCTCTAACATTCCCAGAATGCAGCAACATTAACAATTTTCTTTTCCATCCATTAAAATATTTTCATTTCTTTTGGTAACTACTTTGACACGGTGTGTCACTTTTGATTAAAGGGAGAGTTAGGTGACAAAGATAGAAAAATGAAAAAATTTAAGGAAAAGTGAAAATAGAATAAACATGAAAGAAAGGAGGTGATTTTAGTTTGTCTTGTTGGACGTCTTTGTCTGTTAAAAAATAGATTTGTGTTACATAAAAAGAGTCATGTTATTTAAGTTGGACAAAAAGATAGACAAAGTAAAAAATACATATCAAATATTACGATTGATGTGAGTTGCATATAGACCTAGATAAAAGAAAAACATTTAAAAAATTATCATTGGCGTTATTTATGTTCACAAAACATTTCTCTGACGAGAAAGAGGGGAAAAAAAAAAGACACAAAAAAATTAGAGTAAGGTGTTTATGAGGAAATGACGTAAATCCGTTTAAATTATAATTATCACATAATATAAATAGTTCTATATGATGTTTAAGTATTTGTGTTATAAATGTGTTGAAATAACATTGCTGTAATATAAATAATTACGGTCATAAACTTGTAGAATTTTTAATTTATAAAAGAATGCAGTTGGAATTGAAAAATACATCTTAATAAATAAAGTTATTAATTTTGCCTCCAACTTCAAGTGGGTTGACATACATAATACACCCCTAACTCAATTAATGCAAATGAGATAAATTACTAATAACATTAATCTCAATCAACAAACTTGATGATCATAGAATAATTAAGATTAATAATTTCAGACATCAATTCTTCTACGGAGGCAAAAGTAAGCTAACAAACGAAAGCATATAGCCATAGCTACCATAACCCAAACTTCTTTTAATCCACCTTTCAAGTTTACAGTGTCAAATGTTGGTGAACTCTGTAGAGGCCTACACCCTCCTTTGCTTTCACAATCATATAATTCATCTCCTGAATATTGCACTTTTAGTAGAAGCCTAAAACCATAGTACATAAATGAAAGATACTTTAACCATTGCATGAATTTTGGTATGTGCTGCAACAACAACAAAAATTTACATTATGTTAGTGTTTTGAAATCTTGCTCAAGGGAAATGCACATGTTAGGCTTCTAAATGCTTTTATGTTTAATTACAAAATTGCCATCTTATTTTTAATTCGTTTTTAGTTTTTAAGAATTTCTACGAGACACATTAAAAATATTTATTTATGTACGAAATCTTAAAAATCAAAAAAACTTAAATTTTAATTTCGAGTGAAAACAAGAAATATAAACACAAATAAAATATACCTAAAAAGAGACTAAAATATTGATTAGCACTCGCTTTATCATATTTTAATGTTTTATAATTGTTGTATGGTGTAAGAACTATTAGGTTTAGAGAATTTTGTTTTATATTTTTAAATCTAATAGTCCTGACAACTACTACACCATATAACATGATAACATTAAAATTTTATTGTGACGGTAAAATCTTCTAAAGGAACGTAAAAAATATAAATCTTTATGTCTTAGGTATATAGGTGTGTTATAATGCCTTAAGCTTTATAGCAGTTTACTTTATTAAAAGTTATGGCCATAATGTATCTTGTAACATCCACCACAAATGTGGTATTTGGTGTGTTTTGTTTGCATTATCATAACCTCTCTTATAAATAGAGGTCGTCTCTATTGTATGAAACCAAATTGAAGTAAAAAAAAAAACTAGAATGTTTTTATTTTGTCTAAATCCTTTAATTTTTAAGAGAAATTGGTCTTAATAATATGAAATTCGCTTGAGAGGTAACTGAAGTATAACTAATAATTATTTCAATCAGAAATTAAATTCAAATTGTCCAAAATGATTTGTCCTTAACTAAAACTTATTGATAACTTAAGCTCAAGCAAGTATTATTTGAGAATGTCTTCCTATGTTTATTGGCATTATTACACTCATTATTTGAAAGCTTTAGCACCAAAAAAGAGAATGTTAATAGTATACCTGAACATAGTAGCCACCAGTTAGGAGGAATAACATTAGTACCAAAGAAGCTGCCATCCCTGCTCTTTTAATACTCATAACTGCAGCTCCAAACAATTCTCCTGCACCCTATCAACAAAATCATATTATAGAAGTGATTAAATTCAAAGCTTAAAATTAATCATACCTATTCTAATTAAGCATTGATATAATTACTTACTTGACTTGTTATAGCTATTAGTAGAACAACAAATAATGTGAGAAAGAAGCAAGCCACAGTCCTCTTAAATCCAGCCATGAAGTAGACAATAATCATGAAAAATGTTGGATAGAAAACATGTGCTACCATGTCACATAAAGTGCTGCATACATAGTATACACTTAATCTATACATGTCAGCTTTTCTTTCTTTTATCAAGTAGTACTTTTCAAATGGAAACACATAGACTGCTCCAAAAATGCATGAAGATGTCCAGAATATACATATGTAGAATGCTAAACCAACCTGCAACAAAGATGGTTCTTAATTAATTAGTAGTTCATTTTTGTAATAATAATATAATGGGATAAATACCTGATCTCTGAGTTGAGCTTCTGTGTTGGTTGAAGATTTCCACCAAAGTAGCCCTAACAAAAGGGCTACTCCAAGTGCTTGAACTAGTCTTAACTTGTCAAAATAGTCTTTGCATCTTGCTCTATATGTTCTCTTTGAAAGAATCACAAATTGGTCCAACCAACTCAATGTCCACTCTTTCTTAACCTGAATGGCTACTTGAAGATGTTCTGGTGTGTTTACTCCTCTGTGATTCTCTTTTTCTTTTGGCTCCAGTAGAGTTTTGTACTTGAGTTGTAGATACTAATATAATCAAGAAAAAATTCATAAGATTAATTGGAAACAGATGGAGCATGTAAAAACTCATAGACTTTACTTATGTGTCATGTGTGTGTGTGATTTTCGGCCTTAACCCTCCTACGGTGAAAAGGGTCATAGTAATCCGAAGTTCGGTCGGAAACTAAGTAAAATCTGGTCAAAGATTGTTCTAGACAGGATTCGAACTCGAGTATTCCCGATGTGTGTATGTGTATGTCTTGGTCTTAACCCTTCCCTTCCCTTAGTTCAAATTTACTAGACGAAAGGGGTCCTAATAATCTGAAGTTCAACGGAAGGTACATAAAGTCTGGTCAGTGATTGTTCCAGACAAGATTCGAACTTGGGTACTCCCTACCAAATGTGTGTGTATGTGCACATGTGTATTAGTGTTTTGAATCCGCTTCCTAGGAAAAAAGACCCTAATAATCTAAAGTTCATTTGAAAGATATGGAAAGTATGGTCAGTGACTGTTCAAGACAAGGTTTAAACTCAGGTACTCCCAATCGAATGTGTGTGTGTGCATGCGCGAAAGGAAATCCTACTTTAATAACAGCTTCTGAAGGGTCATGAGTAGATTCTTGATCTTCAAAAATATCTGTTGGAACACTTATGTCGTTCACTTCACCAGTTGCCATGTCAAGCAAGAACTCTGCAGGGTTCATTGCTATTTCAGGGCTGAACCTCAAGGATGAAAAGTACTCCATTGTTTCTCTAGCAGCTCCATAGTAAATAGGATAGCCTTCTGATATCAGAAGAAGTTTGTCAAACATGTGAAAGATTCTGCTGGATGGCTGGTGTATTGTTGTGATTATAGTCCTTCCAGCCTATTAGTCATAAATCAAATGAAACTTTTTCAGCATATATTACAACATCAAAGCATTTTACCATAATGAAACATAATTAAATTTAGGTCTAAATATGTATTTGTCCCAATAAATATTCGACATTTTACTTTTGGTTCTTGTTATACAAGATACATAAGAACTAGAATGAATATTACACATATATTATTCAAGAACTAATTCCAACATAAATAAATTTTATAGAGATTAAAATAAACATGGATCAAAATTAAAGAGTGGCAGACTTGCAAGGATCAAAAATAAAATAAAAAATATATATTTACAGAGACTAAAATCATAAAATGGTATATTTGTAGAGACCAAAAATACATTTAAACTTAAAATTTTTATGTAATGAGACACCTTAGCAAGTCCTTGAAGTGTGACAAGGAGTTTGTTTGCTGAGGTAGAATCAAGGCCTGAAGTTGGTTCATCAAGTAGAAGCAATGAAGGATCAACAAGAATTTCATAGCCTATGCTTGTTCTTTTCCTTTCTCCTCCTGATATGCCTTTGAGAAATCCTCCACCTATTTTTGTGTGTCGACATCTATGGTTATACAAGAGATTTATTTAGAGGTACTGTTTTATATATCTATCTTTTAAAACAACTTCTTGTTAACTCCCTTATCTATGTTTTAAAATGTAAAAAAAAAAAGGGTAAATTAATATTTTAGTCCCTGAAAATATAAGGATGAGTCGGATTAAATTCTCAAATTTGTGAAATAACAATTTACACAGTAATTTCAATAGATGTTTATTAAAGAGATATTTTGTTAGACGGACTAAATTGATTGATGTTTTTTAGTATAAGACTATTTCGTAAATTTGAGAGAATAAATTTCAAGAATCAAAATGCTTAATTGAAAGAAAAAAACACCTTTCAAGGCCTAGCTCCTTGACAGTTGTCTCCACTTTTGCATATTTTTGCTGCTTGTTCATATTGGTTGGCAACCTTAAAAATGCTGAGAAGACTAATGTTTCTTCCACAGTTAATTGTGGGAAAAGCACATCCTCTTGTGTCACAAAACCAATCCTATAAGTCGAAAATACAAATATTAGCACATGAATATGCTAGTTACTATAAAAGGATCAAATACTATATTACTTCTATAACACATATGATAGGTGCGCACTGTGTGTGAGTGTTGTAAACTCTGAAATACCGAGTTCAATATGAAAGTGAGTAACTACTTAACCTTCTTTTAACAGATGGAGTATATTTAACATCATTGTAAGTTATTTTTCCTTTTACATTGTCAAGCAATCTTCCACCTATAACTCTTAACAAGGTTGTTTTTCCACTGCCAGAGGGACCCATTAGAGCAAGAATTTCACCAGGGCCAATGCTTCCAGTAATGCCCTTCAAAATCCTCTTGTATCTATCTTCTTCCACTGTGTGTTGTGTGGCTACCTTTGATACCATTGCCTTCACAGGGTTATTTGAAATTGATTGGCTATTTCTCACCTTATACTCTACATCTTCAAACTGCATGGTAATGAGAAATCAAGTGTAACCAAATTATGTTGGACTACACTTATGTTTAATTTTTTTTGTTAATTTTGCCGCAGTTACACGGTTCAAGTTGTCCGTTCAAAAGATTAGACGGTCCACATTTCAACTTTGTTTATGCAGGTCCAAAATACATTTGAAACATGGATTCGATCTTAATCCAATAGTTCAAATCGGCTAGTACAAGACTACGTGAATACATTGAAACCATTCCTCTAATTTTGGTTCATATGAATACTACCTTCTTCTCTTTCGTCATTTTCACATATATTAAGAAACATAAGGAGTGTATTTAATATATTTTTTTTTGTATATGAATGATACTGAAATACCCTTTTGTATACATGCGTCCAACTCTGTTACTTCACCTTCTAAGACAAATTCGTAGTATTAATAAATTAAAGGGTATATTTAAGAGAGAAAATAATTGTATCTAGTAATTTGAAATGTGACTTATAATTAGATACATAGAGATATCAAATAGTAAATGCAACAAAGAAAATGCTTATTTGAAAAGCTATAGAATGAAGACATTTAGTACTATAGTACCTTTAGAAATATGGGGAGAGGGTGATTTTGGTTGAAAATTGAATCATCAACTTCTATGTCAATTTCTGAGTACCTATTCCTAAGGTATGTTTCCTTAGACATAAACTCCTTGTTGTTGTGACCAAAGTCATTGCTCCTTGCTATCTTCATGGAACCATTTGATGGTGGTGACGTTGACATGTCCACCATCTCATCCTCTATCCCAATTTCCATGTTCTCAAAAAAGTCAAAAACAAAACTACTGGTTTTGATGCAAAATGTGGCAATAAAATTTAGATGTGTTGAGTTAACTGCATTAGAATAAAAGCTTTCCTATATATGCAATAAGGAATTTGGTTGGTGTGCCACATACTTTTCATGGCAAGTTTATTGGTTCAGTATAGTCCTCACATACTCTTTCAACCATTAACATATTTTTTGGAAATAATTTCAACCATTATGATATGCCTAAAAACATGTCAAGAAAATGAATAACGTTAATGTTTATAAAATTTATTTGTGTCGGTATTCTAAGATTTTATTTGGATAGATGTCACTCATTGGCTTGTGCTTTTCATATTATACCAATAGTTCTTTCACAAAAGAATGAGGAGAAAAGAATGTGATTGCAATTAAACAGTTGAATCAAGTGATGGAAAAAATATTTTATTGTATTCATTGTTTTATAATTTTTTAATCATTAATATAAAATATTTTAAATAATTTTCTTTTATATCAAAATCTCAAATTTACTTTTAATATCATTTTCATCTTCATCTATTCGATCGTGTAGTTTCTAATATAAGTTATTCAAAATTGGATACCGCATTGTTCAAATATCCTTTAAAAATGTACTTTTAGGGAAGGGAGGGGTACACTTACTATTTAAATTATACTCTCTTCAATCTTAATTATAAATAAATAAATATTTTTTGATGAATTATAAACAAAAATATATAGATTTACATAATTTTAATTAATTTTCTTGGGATATAGTGAAAAAATGATAGAGTAAAATAAATTGAGATCAACTTATATTTTAAACCATAAATATAAAATTTAAATCTTTAAAATTATAACATATAGACTTATAGATGACAATTCTAATTATTACACTCAATTTCACACAGAATATTTTAAGAGTTAACATAATAGTTTATTACAAACAACAAAATCACATAAACTACAAACAACAAAAACTTTAATCATTTATTTTTTATTAAATTCTATTAATTTATTGTGTGGATCTATCAAATGTTGACATAATGATTAAAAAAAACTAATATAAATAATCAAAGTGTCTAGATAATTTATAAAATGATCAAAATTAAACAAAAAAACTTAACAAATCAAAATAAAATCTAAAAGTAACTTAAAGAACCAATAACATAATTTAGTTAAAATATCTAAATGATTATAAGAAAATTAAAATTATTGGAAAATTTGAGAGGTTGACATTTCATTCATAAATACTTAAAACAAAAAGTATAATGAGAAAAATAAAAATAAAAGAAAAGCATTTGAAACAAAATATAAATTCTTAAAAAATATAAACAAGAAAATAAAATTAAAATAAATAAATGATAAAATACTTAAGGGGATTCAATTAAAATTTGAAAGTATTTTTAAAGACATGCGATGGAGAAGTCTTAAGTTATTCAATCATTTTCGGATATTCAATTAGGATTATTTAAATAAATTGTAGAAATTTAGTGATATTAAATCAAGACTTTCTATAATATAACAGTCTTGTCCTAATCAAATCCTTTTTTAAGTTTAATTGATTGTTTTTTTAGAATGGAACATTGAATTTTGTTAGACTTTTTTAATAGCAATTGTTTTTTCCTAATACATGAACTTTGTATGGATTTTCATTTCTTACTTCTTTTAATTTTATATATATCATGAGAATTTATTCATCATCCCTCCTCACACATTAGATATGAGATGTCATGAGGTGAGAATGGTATTATCATCACATGAAAATGAGTATTATATATATTAAAACTACACACTCATAATTGTGTTATATTTATATTTATGTCTATATTATATTTCAAATAGTTTATTTTTTTTCAAATAATTACATAAATTTTTTTATATTTTACTATTCTTTGAAATTTTATGACTTATTGAATTGATCTCAAAAAACATTATCAAAATTTATTATCATTTTCAAAACAAACACGTAAACACGCAAAATGTAATATCAATATCTAAAATCTGATATCATTACAATTTTTTAAAACTTTATTTTTTTTAGTTATTACCGTTATTTTTGGATTTTTTACTTTTTTTTTCTTTTAATGTTATTTATATAATTTATAATTTTATATGTTATAAATAAATAATTTTTTTTAAATAATTTTTTATATTATAAATAAATAAGTTTTTATGTTATTTATAATTTAAATAATTTTTTTTTATTTTTATGTTTTTTATTACCAGACTAATTTTAAAAATCAATACTACAATCCTATTAATTTTTCGTATAAACTAATGAATTTAATAAATATTAGATACTCCTATTTAAAATTCAAATACATAAATTAATTTATATAATATAAAATAAAATTATATATATATATATATATTTATATAATATTAAAGAGACATATATATATATATATTTATATAATATTTAAGAGACATATTAATCTTCGAACTTCGGAATATTTGTATCTGCTGTGATTTTATTTGGATAGATGTCACTCATTGGCATGTGCTTTTCATATTATACCAATAATTTCGTATAAAATTATTTTGTAAATTTACTTAGATGCTCACATGAAGTGGTCCACAATTAAACCTTGTAGATAGGAACAAATTTTTAAGAACTTCTTACAAAATATTGTGTAACTTTCATCTAATGTAACCATATTAGTCCCTAGAGATTTGATATTAAAATTAATGAAGAATACAACTAAAAAAAAGTAACACATGTAGCTATTAAGTATTTCAGATATTATTTATAATTTATATCTGATTTATTTCATGAAATAAGTACTTTTGTGAATATTTAGAATAACTTATAAAAATTATAAAAATTATAAAAATAGCTAATGATTTGACTAGAAATGTTTTCAAATTTGCCTTTTGAATAAATTTTAGGGTTCAATATATTATTAGTTTTTTTAAATATACTAATTTCTATTTTTAATTCCTCTACAAAACTCTGTCGAGTTTTGGTCCTTCTAAATTTTTTGTTACTAATTTTAGTTTGTGTTAATCTTTTATAAAAGTCCACGTTGCATGTTCTAACTAACTTTTTTTATGATATGTCATTGTTAAGACTTTAAAATATCATTAATTTAATAACATAACTATTTAATCTTTAATTTAACAATTTAACTTTTAATTTGAAGTTATAGATAAATTAATAAAGATTCAAGATTAAATAGTTAAATTATTAAACTAATGATATTTTAAAGTTTTATCGATGATATGTCATAAAAAAAAAGCCATTTGAAACATGCAAAAACTTTTGTAAAAAAAATATAGACTAAAATTTGTAACATAAAACTTATGAGGATCAAAATTCAAAGAAATTTTTTATAGAGACTAAAAATAAAAGTTAATATAATTAAAGGAACTAAAGACGTATTTGACTCTAGATTTTAATGTGAATGAGATTTAGTGTTTGAAAAAAAGAGTTTTACAATAACGACGCATGTGAAAAACATTCAATCACTGTAGAATATTTTCTTTCTATAAAAAATAGAATATATATTTTGCAAACATTGATTTGAGATATATTTTTAAGCATTAGTTTTTATATGATCATTATTTTTATTTTTGTTTTACTTTTTATCTTGAGTACTATTATTTCATTATTCTTTTTTGACTAATTGAATTAACTACTATTTCTTAAATTTTATATTTTATGTTTTGCTTCCACTTAAACTTCTGATAACTAATTCTTAATTAGAGATGTTAACTCACATGTTTCTTTCAAATATATTTTGATTTAATTATCCTTTTTGAAGAGTGTATATAGTAAATAAACTCAAAATACTATTATTTTATGACAGCAAAACAAAATAATATTAGAAATGATAAGGCATCACTACTTGATTTTGATTATTTTTGCAGATAATGGAAACTATGATCTGATTTTGATTAAATATTTTCTTTTGTATTAGAGGAATAAAATATGTATCAAGCAAAATAAACACAAATTGTATATTACTTTAAAAATATTTAATGTATAATTTAATATTTTTATTTTTAGAAAAATATCCTTTGCTTTTTTTTGTGTGCAAAAGCTTGCTAATTTAAATGACTGTGTTTTCATATTTTTTATTTATTTTAATTTAAAATTTATTGAATTTTTTGTGCATAAGTTTAATTATTGATTTTTAATATGTGATTATTATGTTTTTATATATTTTGTGGTAATTTATGGTTGCTATATTTTAATTATTAAAATACTATGATTATTTATATGCAATGAATTAAAAAAGTAAATGACAGTTAAATCAAGTTTGTAATGGGAGTTATATTTTTTATTGTTAATTTTTTAATGATAGAGATATAGACAAAAAATTAGTAGAATGAGGAATAAAAAAATGAATGAATTCTAGATGTGCTATATCATACTATTAAATTATGTGGCGAAATTAGTGTAATATAGCATATAAGGATGTGATGTACTAACATAATATTTTGAGGGTTTGTTTTAATATATATTTTTGATTTGATTTCATACGAGAGAATAAAATATAAATTCATGATAATTGATACACATAAATTAAATAACAAAAGAAAAATAATTGAAATATAACATCCAAAATATCTAAAGTTCAATTTAAAGACATGACACATTTGATTTGTATATTTTTTAGCAAATTTAAAACGGTTTTTATCTCAAGAATTGAATTGATTCAGAGAACAAAATTATTGTCAACCCAATCCAATTTTTGTGCATCTTGATGGCCAGTTCATGGTGATGACTGAACAAATAATTTTTTAACCATTGTAGCCTGAGAGAACAAAATTGTCAAAGTTGTTTTCTGTAACATATTGTGCAAAATTGGTATGCAATGTTTGTATATACGTCAATAACAAAGAATTAAAACTTATTAATGTA
This sequence comes from Cicer arietinum, assembly GCF_000331145.2. Classification (NCBI taxonomy): domain Eukaryota; kingdom Viridiplantae; phylum Streptophyta; class Magnoliopsida; order Fabales; family Fabaceae; genus Cicer; species Cicer arietinum. The sequence continues at coordinate 54,193,007 of NC_021164.2, read as the reverse complement.
AGATCGAACTATTTATAATTATAATATAGTTCCGTAGTTATAGATTTATGTATTTTATCGTGAAATAAACTAAATTGTGAAGGAAATATAAGAAAAATAGTTTTTATGAAAAGATAAAACATTTTTATGAAAAAAATTAGAGTTGTGAGATAAAAAATAAAAATAGATAAAACATATTTTTTAAAAGAGTTTTAAAATACTTGACTTTATGACAGCGCTTTTATAAAAAGCGCTTTAAAAAACTCTATGGAAGCGTTGTATAACCTTATAGAAAATATTTTGACCCTATAAAAGTGCTTTTATAAAAAAAAATACTGTCAAAGACTTTGTTATTATATATAATTATCAATAAAACCGTACTTTTCAAACAAAATATTATCTTAACCGCCGTGTATTTTTAAAATATAATACAACAACACTTTTAATTAAAAAATAATATTAAATGTGTATTATAAAAATTATATTTTAGTGTAGTGCGCATAGGTTATAGCACATGAAAGAAGCCCTATTTGCATCAAAACGAAGACATCGAATATTAAATAAAGGTGTAAATAATGTGAAAATAACATTCAGAATAGCAAAAGTTTGATCCTGCAAGGAAAACATATTGTTTTGGGCAGAATCAAGACATTATGGAAAATAGTGGCACATCTTAGTTGTTTGTTTCTTTTGCATCCATAATTGAAACTTATTGAAAATTATGTTGTTGTTCCTTTTTTTTTTTGTTGGAACTAATCTTGGACAGATAATTTGTTTTATGACAACTCATTTCCACTACAATGAATCAAATTTAGTTGTAGGACATTTTCTTTTCATTATCAAACAGAATATAGATTTAATATATGACATTTCTAATTTATATTAATACCATTTTCTTAACTATTTCTCTACTTTAAAAAAACAAAATTAAAAAAATAAAAACTTCAAATAATTTTATATAGTCTTGATAGAACATAGTAAATTAAAAAATCGCATGACGACAGATGTCTTCATGATCAATCTTTTCCGACATAATATTTTGAGAAGCATAATAAAAATCAACAAAAAAGATAAATAATTGAAAAAAATATTGAATTATCTTAATATAATCTATCGTAGAATTTGCAGATAGACCAAATTTTTATGTCCTTAAATATTAGCAAATTTGTGAAAGATAATTTATATTTGATTAATTCTCTTTCAATATGGTGGATGGAACAAATAAACTTTTATACAAATCAATATTCCCTTTCCAACCACATTTTCATATCATACACATAAAATAAATTGATTGTATAACTCTATGATGTGATGAAAGCAAAATAGCTCATGCATACACATTTTAATCTACCTGCAGCAAAACAAATCTCCTTTCTCACACAACTAATTAATCATTAAACATATGCATAATATGTTGTTCCACCATACACCAATTAACACCCTCAATAAAACGAAACTAGTTAATCTCTTCTCTTCTCCCTTAATTCCTCGAATAAATACACAAATTAATTAATTATTATCTTGTAATTTCAAATTGTCCTATTAATCTCGCACTTCAATATTTAAAGTAATAAAATGAAGAAACAACGATCTCTCTTGTGTATTTCAACTCTGCATCTACTAATCACTATCACCCTCTATTATTCCACTACCACATTAGCTCAATTCTCACTGGATCAACCACCACAAGCTTCCACACCAGCACCAGGTTTCAACACTATCCCTCTTGTACCAGTATCCCCAAGTGTCCCCCACACCCATTCTCCCCAAATCACCATCCATAGATATCATCCAAATCCTCAATAAAGCCAAAAAAAAATTATCACTTCTCATTCATCTTCTCAAAACAACTCAATTAGTCAACAAACTCAACTCACAACTACTTACATCATCATCATCAGAACATGGAGGATTAACCTTTTTTCGTACCAGAAAACATGGCATTTTCAAAGCTCAAACTAGGTATTACTTTTCTTCATAGACTAAAACAATTGTCGACCGTAGTGATTCATCAAACGATTGTGATGTTATTCGATAATTGGACTACAAAAAGAAAGAGATTGAATATGAACTTTTAAATTGCAATCGCACGACTATGATATGATAGAGTAGTCATTTTTTTTACATGTTAGGTTGGTGTTAAATGGGTATTTAATTCCATTTACTACCAACTTGCTAGCCCAATCCTGGTAGTTGAAAATTACAAGTATAAAATTTGAATTTCGTAGGCTATATTATTCATTCCAACATCAAGAAAAATTTTAAAGTTTATTTTTATATTTATATGTATATATATTTAAGTATGGATTCAAAACATTCATTTCATTATAAAGCTAAGATTTTATTCTCACATCTTTTGAACATTTTCATATCTCTTTGGTGTGATTTGAAAATGTCAAAGGATTTGAGGTTGAAGTGGAAACATGTTCTAGTGAAATCATCTTGTAGTTTATAATTCTTAATCGAAAATGTTCAACGGATCTGAATGACGTAGTTCATGTTCCTCCACCATTGCCCCTTCATTGATTTGGAATGTTTTTTATTGTAACCATTCTTGTCAAAAGAGAAGCAATGTGAAAAATCCAAGTCATGGGAGTTGGATTAATGTGATTATGTTGTATTTTTTGTTTTTATCAACTCTCATATGTTGTTTCTCCACGGTAGCAAAATATAACTTGTTATTATCAGTTGTATAATTACCCTTGTTCCTTCGTTCGAACAACATTATGTTGTTGTTTTCAATTGTATAATTTTTTTTTGTTAATTTAAAATAAATATAACGGTTCAATTGTATAATTTGTTGTTAATTCTATTGTGATTTTCAACTGTATAATTAGATTAGATTAGATCGAACGGTTGAATCGTATAATTTGTGTTTAAAATTCCATAGTACGACTAATTAGATTAGATCGAACGGTTGGTTGTTATAATTTGTATTTAAAACATCACAGTAAGACTAATTTTATTAGATCGAACGATTGGTTGTTATAATTTGTCTTTAAAACTTTAAATTACGACTAATTAGATTAGATCCAACGGTTGGTTGATATGATTTGTTTTTAAGATTTCATAGTACGACTAATTAGAATAGATCGAATGACTGATTGTTATAATTTGTCTTTAAAACTTCATAGTACGACTAATTTTATTAGATTGAACTTTGATTGTTATGATTTAAAATTTCAAATAACGAGGTTGTTATAATTTGTCTTTAAAACTTTAAATTACGACTAATTAGATTATATCGAACGGTTGGTTTGATATGATTTGTGTTTAAAATTTCATAGTACGACTAATTAGATTAGATCAAATGGTTAATTGTTATAACTTGTCTTTAAAGCTTCATAGTTCGACTAATTTTATTAGATCGAACGGTTGATTATAAGTATGGATTGTGGGACTTAAAAAAACATGTAAATATACATATTATTTATATTTGTTGGACAATTCAAAATTTAGCAATCACAACATTAAAATTTTAAATTGTAAGACAATTATACATATTATTTATATTTGTTGGACAATTTTTTTCACCTGAACCAACACTCTACGATTTAAAATTCAATCATCCATCATTTTCAATCAAATTTTATATTACTATAACAATATTTTACATTGTAAAGTACAAAAACTTCATACATACCATATTAATGTTGCATCCGTCATTGTCTTCACGAAATTCATCTTCAATGTTAACATATGAATCTAACGTAGTGGTTTGTGACTCCCTCCGAACATGATATGACTTCTGATTGTAACCAATTGTTCCACATAAACTACACTTCAGTGTTTTTCTTATTGTTTTTGTGATGCGATTATTTGATGATGAAGCACCAACCCCCCTTTTCTCCTAACTAGTGGTGGATTACATATTCTTCCTTCAACTTCTATTCCAAATATTGATGATGTAATATCCTCACCTCTACCCACAATTTCTAACACATGAGTATATTTATCTACCATTTCAATAGTGCTACGCAAAAAATATGGTTTACCACACTGAAATGCAGGTTTAACCATATGTTTACAACGCTCTACAAATGTAACATAAGTCGTTATAAATGTTGGATCACATTTATTGAGGTAAAAACATTGTTTATGTATGTTTTAATAACAACAAACATTATGAAATAAATGATTAAGTTTTATGAATGGTGATCTACTAATGGTTGCCCTTGAGTTTTATTTAACCAACATGAATTGGATAAGTGAACAAGCAAGAAGCCATTCACATTATCAAAGTGCATAAGAACCTACTCAATAATGAAAGAATCTAAAAAAAAATCATATATCAATCAGTCAAAAGAATGATTATTACATATTTAAGATAGCATTTTCATGAAGAAGATGGTTAAATACATTCATACAACAATCAATAATCACACCATGTTAATAAATCAAAGTAAATCATGTCTTAACTAAATTGAAAAAATGAAGATCATTCAAGTTTATCAAAAAAATAGCAGTTTGTAAAACAAAGATCATTCTGGTTTATTAAAAACAAAAATCTGAGAAAGCAAGATTGTTCTAATTATTAAACAAAACAAAACAAAAAAACAAATATCATTCTAGTTTTCACAGCATTCAGTCCAAGAACATTTTGGACAAAGATTTCATTAATCAAGATCGTTCTAGGCTGCGAAAATATATCAACCTTCATTACAAATAAATTGGTCTTCAAAGCGAAAGAACAAAATTATACAACAAGATTTCTTTGGACAGATTCGACCAACAAAAAGCATAGCAAAGTATCAAGAACAAATAGCAAGATCAATCTCCAGATTGATGGCTAAGATAAACATGTACAACCTGGATAGAAATGATAAAGTCACTGCATTATTGACACACGTACAAAACAAAAAAGCACATCTATATACACTACAAATCATTAATATTCATTACATAGGAATTTAATAATATACACAAGATCATTTTGGACAAATTCGTTCAAAAAGGATCAATAAAGGCAAATCAAAACATCAAGAACAAAGAACAAGATCAATCCTCATATTGATGATTAAAAAGCACAACAAGGACATAAATACCAATGTTGCATCTCTGCAAAAAGCAACACACGTACAGATCAGAAAAGTATGATACACAACAATTATCAAAATCTAACACTCACACAAAACAAAAAACGAAAAATGGTCTGGTTATTCTCTTTTAATTGGCATAATTAAAACAAATAATTTTCCATTGTGCAAACCACATATTAAATAGTATCAAGACTGCTCAAATCAATGGTGAAGCCCATAACTCGAGCTGAAGACTCAAAGGAGGAAAACAACCTCAAGATTGATCTCCAAATTGACGAGTTGTGAGCAAGGAAACAAGTGTAACACCCCGGCCATTACCGTTATCGGCGGTGCCACCTCACGACCTTCTCGCCCCCCTCTTTCCGCCCATTGGAAATCTGACGAGTTTTTGCCTTCCGTGGGATTCGAGCCCGGTACCTAGGGGATAATTACCGCCTCCACACAAATCCCACTACCAATTGAGCTAGTCAGATTTCCAATGGGCGGAAAGAGGGGGGCGAGAAGGTCGTGAGGTGGCACCGCCGGTAATGGTAATGGTCGGGGTGTTACAACAAGTACATTGTACTTACAATATTCTGCAGAAAGCTATGCATAATTATGATGAGAAATAGTACCAAATTGACATTTCACATCTCATTCACTCACTCATTCACGTTTTCCATCAGACCCATAAGCAAGAACGTTATTCGTTTGTTAAGAACGTTCTAGACAACAATATATATAAACACATGTGTAATTGCTTTAAAATAGATTTGACACTTGGAAAGCGTGTCCAACGATTATATTAATTTTAAATTAAATATTCAAAGTCTTTTATAATCTATAAATTGAAGATCAATTGGAAGGTGAAGGCAAGAGTTCAATTTACAAATCTACCAACAATTGTTCAAGTATTATCAAGTCAAAAACTCTTCAAGCAAACTTCAACTCTTTTCACTTATCTTTGGATCATCATTTATTGAGCTTGTCTTTATTTATCTCAAACAAGTGTTGAGAAGTTTGAAGATCCCAAACACTTTTATCATACACATCATTTGTAACTCAAGTCTATCGTTTATGTTATATTGAATGTGTTTGTAAAAATCCTTTCAAGGTTGAAAGGTGATTGTAAAAATCCTTTCAAGGTTGAAAGGTGATTGTAAAAATCCTTTCAAGGTTGAAAGGTGATTGTAAAAATCTTTTTTAGGTTGAAAGGTGAAGATTATAATTGATCAAGGTCTGATCAAGAGAAATGCATCTTTTTAGGGTATCCTACATGAGTAAAGGGGTTCAAATTGTGGTGCACTGCGAAATTGCAGTCTCGAGTATTGATCAACAAGGGTTTTTAGAGAGTCATAAACGTTCTACTCAAAGGTGGGACACAAACAAGCATCAACATGAATTGATTGATGGTGAGAAGATTCAATTGGAGGAGGCGTCTTCTCCAAGATTAATCATTCAAGAACAAGATGCATAATTTGAAACTGAAGATAAAGAAACTACTGAGGATACAACTCAACCGCATCAAAATGAATATCTCTTGGCCAGAGATAGAAGTAGGAGGACTATTACCAAACCTACAAGATATGGTGGCCTTTAAATTCACTACTACAGAGGAAATTGAAGGTGGTGAGCATAGGAGTTATGATGAAGTTGTGAATATAAATTAATATATAAATTGGATTGAAGTTATGAATGAAGAATTGAGCTCTTTGCATAAGAATGACACATGGATGTTGGTTGGCAAGCCTAAAGGGAAGAAGTTAGTCAACAACTGGTGGTTATTCAAACTGAATGAATGAATCCCAAGGGTTGAAAAGCCTAGATTTAAAGCAAGATTGATGGCAAAGGGATTCACACAGAAAGAGAGCATTGATTACAATGATGACTAAATACACTAATGTGACTGAAGCAAACAAAGAAGCAATTTGGATGAAAGGAATGGTAGCGAGCTTAAAGGCAGAATTGAGCAATTCCAAAAGTGTTTAGTGATAGTTAGAGTGAGATTCATTTGGCTAAGAATTTTATGTATTATGAGGGTACAAAGCATATAGATGCCAAGCTACATTTTATATGAGAAATTGTTGCTAAAAGAGATGTAATTCTATAAAAGATGAGAATTGAGGACAACTCACTTGATGTATTGACTAAGGAATTGTTTGGGTCTAAATTCAAACTTTTTTTGCAGATCTTATAGGTTATGTAACATAAAGTCAAGTCAAGGCATTGATAGAGTAAGTAACTATCAATCTAAACACTAACTAACTCTGATTAAAGACTTACTAATTATAACAAACTAACTAACTTGATTATTATTCTTAACACATATTTCAAAGATTGCATGCAAATCAAATTAGTTTATGACTTTTTTCACTTCTCAACGTAGCAAATAGCAAAATCTCTAGATCCTATGTCAAGTGCAAGAACAAAGAAGTTAAAGACCCAACAATTATTTGATATGTTGAATCACTGCATGTGCCCTTCTCTCCTTGTGTTTCCGTTCTTTCCTATGTGGTATTATTCCAAATCTGTTATGATATTGTACAACTTTTGTATATCAAATGACAACATCAATTTAGGTGGCTGTTGTCCTGTTAATATTCATATATCTGACATATTCTAATCAATCAAGTCATTCAACTTTTACTCATTTTCTTTCAAAAAAGAGGACAATTTAATACTTTCACCTCTAGTTTCTTTTGTTATTATGAGAATGCCAAAGAATCAAGAAAAACAGCAACCAAGATGACCCACACAAAGAATGTCATAGACACTAAGGAGCTCATAACATCAACAAGACTCACAAGAAGTTTGTTTCAAAAACTTCAGCACCATCATAAAAAAAGACGGATGACTGCTTAAATGTGATCTATGTCAAGCCTTCACAATACTTTCGTTTTGTATTTGAATAGTTATTAACCATTTTCCACTACATATTTAACATTTCCAATTTTCTTTCATTTTTTTTAAAGGGGGAAATGAAGAATGTATATGTGTGTACATCAATAATTAGATTTATTCCGTATATATTTTAGAGCAAGGACAATACCTAGAATTGTGTTGTTTCAGTGATTCTTTTCTAGACTTACATTTTGCTTACCATGTATTCCTTTTCCGTTTCTTTCTACTTTGGTTTTTTTCTATATTTTTTCTATTCCCACTTCATTTTTGGGCTTTGTAATTGAAACTCATGTTAAGAATTATGTTGCTTTGAGTTTGCAGTGGCTATTAGAAATAAATGAGTTAGTTTGAGTTGTCTTAATTAGTTTGTTGATTAAACATAGTTTATGAGTTATTAATTGGATGGCTAAGTTCAAATGTGCTCTATAAATAGAGTTATTGTATTCATTGTTTTATAATTTTTTAATCATTAATATAAAATATTTTAAATAATTTTCTTTTATATCAAAATCTCAAATTTACTTTTAATATCATTTTCATCTTCATCTATTCGATCGTGTAGTTTCTAATATAAGTTATTCAAAATTGGATACCGCATTGTTCAAATATCCTTTAAAAATGTACTTTTAAGGAAGGGAGGGGTACACTTACTATTTAAATTATACTCTCTTCAATCTTAATTATAAATAAATAAATATTTTTTGATGAATTATAAACAAAAATATATAGATTTACATAATTTTAATTAATTTTTATTAATTTTCTTGGGATATAGTGAAAAAATGATAGAGTAAAATAAATTGAGATCAACTTATATTTTAAACCATAAATATAAAATTTAAATCTTTAAAATTATAACATATAGACTTATAGATGACAATTCTAATTATTACACTCAATTTCACACAGAATATTTTAAGAGTTAACATAATAGTTTATTACAAACAACAAAATCACATAAACTACAAACAACAAAAACTTTAATCATTTTTTTTTTTGTTAAATTCTATTAATTTATTGTGTGGATCTATCAAATGTTGACATAATGATTAAAAAAAACTAATATAAATAATCAAAGTGTCTAGATAATTTATAAAATGATCAAAATTAAACAAAAAAACTTAACAAATCAAAATAAAATCTAAAAGTAACTTAAAGAACCAATAACATAATTTAGTTAAAATATCTAAATGATTATAAGAAAATTAAAATTATTGGAAAATTTGAGAGGTTGACATTTCATTCATAAATACTTAAAACAAAAAGTATAATGAGAAAAATAAAAATAAAAGAAAAGCATTTGAAACAAAATATAAATTCTTAAAAAATATAAACAAGAAAATAAAATTAAAATAAATAAATGATAAAATACTTAAGGGGATTCAATTAAAATTTGAAAGTATTTTTAAAGACATGCGATGGAGAAGTCTTAAGTTATTCAATCATTTTCGGATATTCAATTAGGATTATTTAAATAAATTGTAGAAATTTAGTGATATTAAATCAAGACTTTCTATAATATAACAGTCTTGTCCTAATCAAATCCTTTTTTAAGTTTAATTGATTGTTTTTTTAGAATGGAACATTGAATTTTGTTAGACTTTTTTAATAGCAATTTTTTTTTCCTAATACATGAACTTTGTATGGATTTTCATTTCTTACTTCTTTTAATTTTATATATATCATGAGAATTTATTCATCATCCCTCCTCACACATTAGATCATTAGATATGAGATGTCATGAGGTGAGAATGGTATTATCATCATATGAAAATGAGTATTATATATATTAAAACTACACACTCATAATTGTGTTATATTTATATTTATGTTTATATTATATTTCAAATAGTTTATTTTTTTCAAATAATTACATAAATTTTTTTATATTTTACTATTCTTTGAAATTTTATGACTTATTGAATTGATCTCAAAAAACATTATCAAAATTTATTATCATTTTCAAAACAAACACGTAAACACGCAAAATGTAATATCAATATCTAAAATCTGATATCATTACAATTTTTTAAAACTTTATTTTTTTTAGTTATTACCATTATTTTTGGATTTTTTACTTTTTTTTCTTTTAATGTTATTTATATAATTTATAATTTTATATGTTATAAATAAATAATTTTTTTTAAATAATTTTTTATATTATAAATAAATAAGTTTTTATGTTATTTATAATTTAAATAATTTTTTTTTATTTTTATGTTTTTTATTACCAGACTAATTTTAAAAATCAATACTACAATCCTATTAATTTTTCGTATAAACTAATGAATTTAATAAATATTAGATACTCCTATTTAAAATTCAAATACATAAATTAATTTATATAATATAAAATAAAATTATATATATATATATATATTTATATAATATTAAAGAGACATATATATATATATATTTATATAATATTTAATTGAGTTGACAATAATTTTGTAGTAAATCAATTTAATTTTAGATATAAAATTAGTTTTAATATACAAGTCAAATATGTAATGTTTTAAAGTTAATGCTATCTATTAGATGTTATATTCTAATTTTATTTTTTATTATTTAATTTATGTGTATCAATTGTCATGAATTTATATCTTTGTTTTGTATGAAATTAAATTTATCATTATTTCCTAATTATGTGCAATCTCATTCTAATTATTAAAATTTTGATTCACTATATTTTACTTCTTTCAAATATTAAAGTGAAAAAAAAAAAACACATTAATAAGAGAAATAAAATAAAAGAAAAAAATTAACATTGGTCTTGTTTTAATTTAAGTTTATTGATGGAACTTATAAATTTGTTATTTGATACATAATAAATATGTATTACATAAATATAATAAGTTCAAATTTACAATCACTTTTTATTGCTAACATATATAATATTTATTATTATGTGAGATACATGACTCTAAAAGTCATACTTAATACACAAAAATTGAAAGATAACAATTATCGATATACATGTCAAATTTAAATCATTATAAAAAAAAAACACTTTATTATATATCTACATAAATAATTATATTAAAATAATATATAATATAAACACAATAAAAAAATAATTTAAAAATTAATATAAATGTTATTTAGAAAATAATTAAAAAAGTATATATATATTTTTTTAAGTAGAAATTAAAAATTAAAAGTTTTTAAAATTAACAACAACAACAACAAAATAATTGTCATGTGTTAGAATTGAATGTAAAAGTATTCGAATTAAATTATAATTTTGCAATATCTTTGTTTTTTTAATATACAATCAATTCAAAAAAAATCTAACTACACAAATTTATGCTAATTAATCAATATTTTTATTTATTTATTTGTCTCATTCTATTTCTATTATAGTAATAATAATTTGTATTCTTACTTTAATTTAATTGTAGATTATGTTGAATAATACTTTAGCAAAAAGTTTACTATTTGATTTGATCTTAGTCAATCTAAATTACTATTGTTTGTGTTAAAAATTTACAATAAAATAGAAATTGAATATATTTTTATTAAAAAAAATATTTAATTCATGGAAAAAATATTATGATAAATTCGTATGATTATAATATGTACATATGTAAACATTAAATTTATCCATAAAGATTTTATAATTCATTATTTATATCTTAAATCAAACAATTAATTTATTTAATAGAAATATTTAAATAATATGATACATATAAAAAAAATTATTTTAAAAAATTTAAATTATTATTTAACAATGAGTTGAAACTAAATTCTAACTATCGTAAAATTTATTTAAAATAGAATAAGTATTAATATCTCGATAGCAAAATTATTTATGAAGAATTAAAAATCATTTTAAATTTGGGGTGGGAGTAAGTTTTTACTTTTTGTTTTTGAAAGTAAAATTTTAAAATAAAAGATGTTCTTTCTGTTTATACGCTCACTTGTATCATCTCTTACTATTCCATCTACCCTTTCACCCAAAACTCCAAAACCATCCTGACTCGGCCATCACCCAGACCACCGACCTTCAATCTTCCGGTGACTCCGCACCGTCCTTCCTTCTTTCTCAATCGTTGAGTTCTGGTTCGTTTCTATTCATCCTTACCAACTTTTTTCTCTTATTTATTCTTTTTTTTTTTATGTTGCTTCAATGGTTGTTTTGATTCTTATTTTTGAACATTTTAGTTTTGTTTTGCTTTTTTTTTGGAGGGCGTTGTTTCATTGAATTATTGTTATTCTATTATGTTGATTTTTTTCAAACATCGTACCTGTTTTGTGAAGGAGAAGAAGGGATTTTTTTCAAAAGTTGTGATTTGATTTTTTTCTCTTATTTGAGATTGATTTTCATGTAATTTTTGCACTGTAGCCTTGAAATTGTGACTTGCAAATGATTTTTTAAAGAATCTTGATTATAATGAATAAATTAGTAATGTTTTTGCCAGTAAAAATTGTAATGTTCACGGGGTTTCATTTTTATAGTTCGCCTAGGGTATCAAATATCTTAGGACTGTTTGGAAGAACTTATATAAACAGCGCATGATATGCCCATAAGTTTGTTTTCAGCTTATTTCAGTAAACTAGGATAGCTTATGAAAACAAATTATAGGTTATAAAAAAGCAGTTTGACTTCATTATATTTTTTGTTATAGAATAGTTTATACATTATATGATAAGTGTTTATGTTATAAGCGTTTAATTAAGTTGTTTATTTAAACAAAACCGAAGTGGTGGAATCGCTCTCTTAATCTATCAGCCTACAACCAAATGCAGCATAAAACCGGCTGCAAAGGCTTGAAGTCTACATAAACCTCTATATTAGTATACTACAGTATGAAGTCATGAAATGATAATTGAATTGTATGTAATATTCATTTTTTTGGTTGTATTTGCATTATTATTAATAAAATTAGGAAAGTAGGGTTACTTAAGTTTATGTATTGTAATAGCATCCAACTTAACCAGCTTATGCTTGGTTTGCAAAACTGAGGTTCCTTGATAACATGATGATAAATCTTGAAAAACATGTAATATACATTTTAATGATCGATGTTTTGTAGTAGTCCCTTCAGCTTTTGCTTTGATTGTTTGGTATGTCGAGCATTTTTTGTCAGGTGCCGTGATTTGATTCATCACTTGCACGTTGCAGTGGCTTTGTTTTTACCTATTCTCTTTTTGATACAGGAGCTTTTTGAATTTGGTGTGTCTACTTGCTTTCGTTCTCGTTATGTTTTTTTTTTTGTGTTCTTATGTTCTGGAGTTTTGCTTAAAAACTGAATATATTTGTTACTTGTGGTGGTTCCTGTATCCATTTGAAGAGGACTTATCTGAGTTGATTAGATTCTTGGTCAAGAGGATTTCGGAGTCATTGAAGAGTGGAAAGGTTGCTGATCGTAAAAACAGTAGTGCTGGAAACAAACTAAGATGAGATAACTTATTAAGCTCTTTTGAGAACTCAACTGAAAAGGAGATGAAGAGGTGGTTGATGATTATTCTAAAGTTGAAAGCAAGCTAAATGATCTCAAAATGGAGACACAAACACCTGGAACAGGAAATACCCGAGGCGACACCTCTGTTAGTCAGGCCAACAAAGGATCCGACTCAGTCAATGATGAATTGAATTGTGTATTAAATGAAAAGGAATTGGCCATAGGAGAGATTGATGCTGGAAGGGGTATATTCGGAAATGAAGAGAATCCTTCTCCTATTGGTGATGGGCATTTGACAGTCTTGCAACAAAAGGTATCTTTCATAAAAATTCTCATGATATTCTATTCTTAAGCTGATACCTAGTCAAAAAAAAAATGCTTATATGTTCAGCTGTCTCGTTACTATATTTAATATCTCCAAACATATGAAATTTGTAGAACAGAAAAAACTCATTGAATGTTTAAAAAAGTTCATGTGTGAATATTGAATGTGAAACTATATTAGATTTGAAACCAATAGATATCAAATTCAGGAGAAAGAACTCGTTGATGAAGTAACTCTAAGGACTTCAGAAGTGGAACATCTTGAACGAGAATTGGAAGTAATGAAGGCAGCAGCTGAAATGACATTTAATAACCAACAGTCTGTTGACTTCTACCTTGACCAGTTGACTGAACAAGTACATGCTAAAACAAATGACCTTTCGACTTTGGAGTCAGAGTGGTAGGTAAAAGTGTTTGTATGTCATTTACCACAAATTGCTGTATTTGATAGGTTTATGGATCAACATGTTTTTGATACAATATGCACACACAAAAATGGTACAAACTTATGTATCAACATAAGCACACCATAGAATTTATTCAATGTTCAGATTTTCCCTTTCCAGTAAAGAAGAAATTTTTATATACATGAACATACACAAATGCATGCACATACATTTGTAAGACGAAACTGATATTTCTTAACCACAGAATTGTTATATTTCCTTTGCTATAAGAGTATGTGAGCAGTGGAAAAATTATAATAGCTGGATTTCAATGTGTCGCAGGGATGCTGTAAGAAAACCCTTGGAAGAGAGAAAGAGAACTCTTGAGGAGTCTCTATATTTAAACAGTCCAGATGCACAGGCAATGCTCCACAAGTTGAGAGAAGTACAACAGGAAGAAGATTTCATTTCATCTGAAATTAGAAAGAGGTGCATGCCCAAGTATATAGTTCATTTTATGTTTCTTTTTAACTGAATGTGCATTTTTAGCCTCTTCTTACAAGCCCCTGCTAATTGCTAGAAATATTCATTAGTCACATGTTTTAAAGTTTCATTTGGGAATTGGTGATTCGTAATATACAACTTTTCCTTTTAGCATCCTTCTTGATTCCCACCAAGTATTGCCTAAATGAAGATTGCTACCTTCTATTTTCTTTTTCATGATTAATGGAGGTGGAAAGTTGTGGTTATGTATCCATTGCATCTTTGATTTGTAATAGAATCACAACTTCACCGGATTTACCTTATATAATAGACTGTGTGTATCAAAAATTTCAACTGATTTTATCCCTCACATAAAAAGTTTTACCCAGACAGTGCATTTGCCTTATTGACTTGCATATTCTCTCTCTCACTAGGGAGGAGGAACATTCAAAACTTCTTGCAGATCTGGAAAAGCAGCAGAAAGTAGCATCTAGGAAATCCTATACTCACCGTATTGAGGAGATCACAAAGAATAGTCGTAAACAAGATGCTGATATTGAGAGGATCTTAAAAGAAACTAGGGAGGTTCAATTAGAAAGTAATTCTATCCAGGAACGCTTGCATCGGACATATGCCGTTGCCGATGAAATTGTCTTTAGGTATGAAAGTTTTTCATGTATTTGTAACAGAGAGATGACGAGACAATTAGCACCTTGTGTCAGCAGCGATCTTGCCATGTTTTGTTCTTGTAATTTTTTATTTTTTATTTTATTCACCAAAAGTAAGTAATCTACAATTTGTTTTCACATTCTTACCTCTGCAGGGAAGCAAAGAAAGATCCAACAGGACTTCAGGTTTATAAACTCCTGGTAAACATCCATAAAGGTTTCGAACAAATATCCGAGAAAATTCTCGCAACTGATAGAATTAGAAGAGAAGTATCTGAATATGAAATGAAACTGGCAGCCACACCTTCTACTTCCCAAAGATTAGATGTGAGCGAGCTACAATCTGATCTTGATATCATTATTAGAGAAAATGAATATCTTGATCCACTGTTACAGGATAAGTGATTTTTTTTTTGACAATTCATTGGAAACAGATAAAGAATTTTGAAACACATTAAGAAATTTCATTTCTTTTTTCCAATTGGTTTGAGTGGTTTTGTTTCATGTTTGTTTTTGGATTTTGTCCATTGTGCTTTTCACTAGGCCTAAATTTATCTAGGAGGGAAAATCTATTATTCAGCTCAGAACCTGTAAAGGAGTATTGTGATGTCAGTTTACATAACATTAAACTTGCCAAAGAATGAGGAAAATATGAACAACCAGTTTTTAAAGCATATTTTGACTTCAGCTATGTTTGTTTCCGCGTTGGCTTTCCACTTCTACGTGGAAGCTACCTTTTGCAGCCTCACGTTCACCACACGACAGAAGCTTTCTAGCGGAAAGCAAACACTTGGTTCAACTAAAAGCACAGTTACGGATGAAAATATTGACTATTTTTGAACTATGTAATCAATGAGGATTACATCATACATGGGATAAAGTAACATAATGCACTGAGTTCACCATCAGTTTTATGTGGTTTATGGGTTGAAATTGACTACTTCCATGATACAAGGGTGCATTAACTTGATTTCAAACTAAGGCAAATAGCTGTTGTGCTTGGTAAAATACATGAATAGGACAAAAACTTTAGGAATCTCAAGCCTTATGGAATCTCATGTTCATTCACCCATGCATGGTTATTATTATTTTAACATACATGCGAAATCCATTTCGATACAAAACTGTTCTAGTATGTATTCATTTTGGACTTGTGATGAATTATATATTTACTAAGATCCACTCTTCTATCATTTTAGATCCACTCTTCTTTTATCATTTTATATAACTTCATTTTTGAATTATTTAGATGTTTGCGTATGATATATCAGTTTACAATTTGCTATATTGTTTTTATTGAAAAATATTATATTTTTATTAATAATGTATTTTATGGTTGCTAATAAGATTTAATTTATCATTTAGAAAATAAATTTTTGATTCACAACTTCAATCTCTATTTGATAAGAATGTTTTTAGGTAGTTTCTTTTTTCACTCTTCATGTCCTCCATAAAGAACCAATCTAAAAATGTATTTTGGAAGATTTTTAACATAAGGATGGGAAAAAATCATCATGTTTTCATGTATTGTCCACTAAAAAACAAAAATTAAACCAAACTCCTCTTGGGATCAAACCAAAAATGCCAGTGACCCATTTTTACTTTTTTGTAAGCACATCCTATATGACAACAGTATGCCAAGATGCAGTCAATACATATTTCCAAACTTTAAAATATTAAAATTCCATTTGACCCGTACATGGTGAGGTTGATTGTGGGAAGCAAGTAGGTTCTTAGAATTTCGGTGTTTTGAGTAAACCAAAATATGTCTATACAGTTATTTAAGGTAAAATACATTTCACAGTTTTTTTATATTTCACAAAAGGATTTAGTTTTTTAAGTTTTTTTTTTTTTAACAATTAGGTCTTTTAAATTATAAAAAGTTGACACAATTACCTTTCAAACATATGTTTAAGTAGATTAATAAGTTAATATGTCAATGAAACTAAATTCTATTTTGATATTTAATATGATATCTTGAAGAATATGTCAAAAACTAAAGAAAGTTAATATGCGTAAATTACTAAAAATTGAATATCTAACAAAAAGATCAAAATTTAATATGACAGTTATAGTAGGGGAAAAAATTATTTGTATTTATTTAAATAGGCTTACCTAATATACTTAAATGGTTTATTATGTGACATGTAAACAGAAAAGCTTTGCATGGTCCGGACATGACGTAGGCTAGGGGCATATGCCCCTGTAGGTCGGTCTGGCCTATTACCATCCCTACCAATCAGGGGCGGAGCTTAGTTATGACAAGTGGTCGCAACCACCCCAAAGAGAAAAAAAGTTATAGGTAAAATGACCAAAATACTCTTATTGAAATTAGAAAATAGCAAACATACCCAAAACCCTAAAATATGTATCTTCTCAAATCTTTCTCACTCTCTAGACTGAGCCTCATCATCTCTTACCTCTTTCTCCCTTTCTAGAATCATTGTTGGCAAGCGGACGGCATGTCGTCATCTCTCGTTCGACACATGTTGTGGTATCTCCTCAGTCCTCACTTCATCTTCGTCTTTGCTCGATTGCTCCTCAATTCTCACTTTGTCTCGGTCGACCCTCGTGCGGTGTAATCTTCGCCATTGTCCAAACCCCACTGCCTGATGCCCACTGATGTGAGTCACTCCTTGACTCACTGTATTTGATTTGATTGGATTTCATGTCTCAATCTCATGATTTTAATACACCATTTGAGTTTGATGACTTGTTTCAATTGATACTAAATTAAGTTTGAATCTAATTATATTTTTGCATCATTTTGAATTTTTGATTTGTGTTTGTGACTGTAACTCTGTGAGAGAGTGAATGTGAATATGATTTTGTGAGTTGGACTATTAGAGTGGATTTGAAATTTGAATGAGTTTAAGAAATTGATTAGTTTAAATTGACATGTTTAAGAATTCATCTGTCCGCTTATCTTTTATTGAGTCTTTGATGTATATGTTTTGTTAGGGACTACTTTCAAGACCTAAAAAAGTTAAATTAAAAATATTAACCAATGTTTTGGTGGAATTGACATCCTAACATCCACTTGTCTTTAATTGACTTTGTTGTGCATATTATTTTGATTTATGATTGTTGATTTATTTAAATTTTTTATTTGTATTAGAGAAATTTGTGAGAATGAAGAATTTGTAAAATAATTGATTCTTTTTTCAAGAGAAAATGTTGTAAGAGTGAAATAGAGTAAGAAATTATATTTCTGCATATGAAACTATCTCTAAGAATCCAAGAATTGAAGAAAATGAGAATCATTTTTCTAAGGCTCCTAGAGTTTTCGAATATGACATTGAGAATTGTTTATAACATGATCCCACAAAGCGCCTTTGAATTTGACAATATCCACCAAATCAGTTGGATGCAATACGAATAGTTTATATAAAATGTGGTATTTATCAAATAAATTTAGAACAATATCCTTCGTCCGACAACGATGTTCATCCAAGACGGTTTCAATATACTTGGTTTAACATATTTCCTTCATCGCTAGAATTTTCACCTTCATATTACCTATCATGCTATCTATTTAGCAATATACCAAGTAGACGTCCCTTATCAAATATATTCATTGGTACATATTTTAGAGGTTGGGAGAAACTTAAAAATGAAAAACATTGTGCCTTTCTCAAACACATAAGGGTGGATCCTTTTTTACCGCACAACAATGCACTAAAAGCATGTCTAGACCCTGTTGAATCAAGATGGACGTATTAAGAATGCTATTCAAGTGCAAAACTCGAAATAAATTTTGAAGAATCGAATGTCTCAAGACATCAATTAACACTTCAAGCTTGTGATTTTAGGGATCACAATGAAACTAGTGGGTCAAGAAATCAAGACAATTTTCTTCAATTGATAAAACTCTTGACATCTTACAATGATGCAGTTGTAAAAGTTGTGTTGGAAAATGTTCTATATAATTCCAAGTATATTTCACATCAAATTCAAAAAAAGCTCTTGCATATTTTTCTAGTAGGGTGAGAAAATATATATTTGAAGAAATTGGTGATTCCAAATTTTGCGTCGTTGTAGATTAAGCTCGTGATGAATCAAAAATGGAACAAATGTCTCTTGTGTTAAGATTTGTTGATAAATTTGGTTTAATACAAGAGCGACTTTTTATGTAGCACATGTTAAAGACACCACAACTTTAACGTATAAAGAAGAATGTGATATAATTTCTCAACATAATCTTGATGTTTATAATATATGTGATTAAGGGTATGATGATGCTAGTAATATGAGAGGAGAATGAGCAGTTTATAAGCACTATTTATAAATGAGTGTCCTTATGCATACTATATCCATTATTTTGTTTATCGATTGCAATTTGCCTTAGTTACTGCATCAAGAGAAGTTGTTCCAATTCATAAATTCATTGAGAAGCCGACTTTTTGTCAATGTTGTTTGTTGTTCTACATAGTCATAATGCGTTGCAAGCCGCTCAATTAGAGGAAATTGTACATTTGTTAGAAATTGATGAGATTGTAACTTGTAAAGGTGCAAATCAAATTGGTACTTTAAAACGAGTTGGGATACTCATTGAGGATCACATGTCTCTTCTGATTGTAGCTTGATAAATATGTATGAGACAATTAGTATCGTTTTAAAAAAAAATTACAAAAGAAAGAGCAAGTTATTCTACATGTGAGAATGATAATAATGCTTATAATTATTTGAAAGCATTTTATTTTATATTTATCGTGCATTTGATTTTATATTTATAGTCCGTTTGATGAAAGATATTACAGAGATACCCGATATGTTTTGTCAAACTTTACAACTACAATCTCATGATGTATTCAATATCATGTATTTGATTGGAAAAACAAAGTTTCTTATTCAAATCTTGAGATAAGATGGTTGGGATACATTATTTACTGAAATGAAGACATTTTGTGAAAATCATGATATTGAGATATTGATCTCGACGATGTTCATTCAACAACAAGATTTGGACGCTCTCATCTTCAACAAGGTCAGGTCACAATATAGCATTATTTTAGACTTGAAATATTTTTTTGCTGCCATTGACCAACAATTACAAGAGTTGAATAGTATATTTAGCAAGCAAACAATAGACTTGTTAACTCTAAGTTGTGCTTTTACTCATAAGAATAATTATAAAGCTTTTAACATTGAAAAAGTTTGCATTCTAGTCGAAAAATATTATCCTATGGATTTCAATATGCAAGAGAAGATTGATTTGAAATTTCAACTCCGATATTTCTTGGTTGATGCTCGTCAAGATTTAAATTTGAAGAGTTTATCAACTATTCAATAATTTTACTCGTATTTTGTTGCAACTGAAAAGGCACAATATTTCTACTTAATTGAAAGATTATGCCGCCTAATCATGACTCTTCTAGTTTCTACTGCCACAACTAAAAGATATTTTTCAACAATGAAAATTATTAAATCTTGGTTAGAAACAAGATGAAAGTTGACTTTTTGGCAGATAAATGATGATTTATATTGAAAGAGAAATTGCTGCAAGTATCAGTTATGAGTCTATTATCGATGATTTTAAGTTACTTAAAAAGCGTATGTATTACTTTTATTTTTAAGTCATACAGTTAAATTATTTGATACTCCACTTTGTGTTTATTATAACTTAATTTTTTGCTATATAATATTATTTACATATTTGATTAATACATTATAATTTTATATTGGTCACTCCAAACTTTTCTGCCACTAAGCCCAATACCTATTGGTTCACGTATTAATTTTAGATCATTCAAAATAATCACCCGAAAATCCAAACCAAATTATTATATTTTATTATTGTATCTTTAGTTTCACACTATATTAATATATTTATCTTAAAAATTATGTTGCATTCATATAGTTTTTTTATAATAATATATTATCTTTTTTCATTGTAACTTATATAATTATTTTAATTGTATAAAAATTTTATAGTGTTTGAATCAAAAATAATTTATTTTAGATTTTTTTAATAAATTTTAAAATATCAACTGGTCAAACCAAATCAAATCAACATGTTTTCAATCAGTTTAACTTAGTTCGAATTTCGTGAGTAAAAGAATATCAAAACCAAACTGACTATTTTTTATTCATTCAAATTTTTTTTTTCTCAAAAAACGAACCAAACATATTCGTTTAATATGATCCGCATTTCGTGAGGAATGATTATAAAAAACAAACTAAATCAAACTATTTTTGATTGGTTTGAATTTATTTTCTCCCAAAAATTGAACTAAACGAACCCGTTACTCTCCTAATCATGTTTCAGTACTTCATAAATTCAAAAATTTCAGCAAATGTTCAAAACAAAATCCAAAAGTTCAAACTCAATAAAACACATAAATCAATAAACAACATCCAAAATTTCAAACTCTAACTTTAAAAGCTCTAGAACATGATACATTCAAAGAGAGCACATGGCACATATTTTAATCCAGATTTAAAGTCGATTGATGTTGACAATTATCCGTTTAGTGATCGAATAGAAATTCCAACAATTACCCACGTATGAGATGTCGTTGATAATTCACATGTGTATCATGTAGATTTTAAACAATAAATCTGATTTTATTTTTTAATAACAAATATTTATCAATATCAAAGATTTGTCTTGTGTTTTTTAACAATTATTAATGATAATACTTGCTACATGTTTTTTATGTACTAATGGTGAATATTTGTTTGGAATTTTTATATTTATCATCGATAATATTTGTCCTGTGTAATTTTTTATATTTATACTAACAAATATTTGTCACATATTTTTTAATAGTGTTTGAAAGTAAAAGAAAGAGAAAAGAAAAAAATAAAAGACCAACAAATATTTATCCCGTAATTTTTAATATTAATCACTGATATAATTTTATTGAACTACCAACTTTTCTATGTGTAATTACATTGATGTCCCATTAATGCATCCATTATTATTTTTTTTAGAGATAAATTATATAGATGACAATTATCTTTCAATTGCAGTTTTATAGTCAATTTTTCCTTGTGCAATTTTTTATGGTCAATTTTTTTTTTTTGCAGTTTTTTGTGTTCAACATTGTAATTTTTATAACATGTTATTTTTTTATATTGATAGTAGATTAGAGACAACAACTACTATTTTAATATAGAAAAATGTTATGTAATTATTGCTGTTTTTTTTTTTATAAAAAGAAAAAAAGTGTTATTGTTGGTGAAATTGTGGAGGCTGGAGAAGTTGTGGTTGTTACATTTTTTTCTTTCTTTTTTTGGGATTGTTTTTGTTGTTGTTGTAGTGTTTCAATTTCATTTGAAACAAATCTTTTATTGATATAAAGGACAATTGTTATTTCCCTAAAGACAATTATGTAAATCTTGCATTAATGATTCAATTACTGAACTATTATTTTTTAATGTTGTAATATAAAAAATAATAAAGACAGTAATGTATTTTTGTTAGTATTTTGTTTTTTCAAATTGATAGTAGCTTCTAAATTATTTTTAATTTATGATTTTTTTTTCTAAACCTTATTTTTTATTAGGGGAAAATTGTGATAAATGTTTAAAAAAATTCTTTAAGGATGGATAAGAATTATAGGGTTGTTGAAAACAAACTGGAATTTGGAAAAAATTGATTAAAATATTAAATTTTTGGAGAGAGGAACTCATAGGGTTGTTGAAAAGAGTGGGTTTTAGATGAGAAGTTTGGATATTTGGATTTATTGGTTTTGTTGGTTTGGAACTTTTGGATTTTGTTTTGAAAAGTGATATTAAATTTTATGAGTTTACGGTGAAGTATTGAAAGATGAAGATGGTGAAGAGGAGAGGATGCAGACATTTAAAAAAAAATGTTTTTGTTTAATAGTACTTTTTTAATAAAAATAATATTTTTTATTATTTAATTTTGTCAAGTTATATTTGCAACGGTTACATGTGTGTTTATGTAACGAAAAATGTTAAAAAGGATATAAGTGTGCATATGTTGCAATTTAAAGGATCTTATTGTTAAAAAAAGTATAAAAAACTGAATTGTTACTTTCTTAAATATCACATGCTTTTTGTTGCAAAATTATTCATAACTTGTTCATAATCAAGACTCTTTAAAAAATATTTTTGATAGAAGTCAAAAGTAAAAAATTATATAATATAGGCTTAATTGCACTTTTGGTCCCCCTATTATAGGTAAAAATTGAAATTAGTCCCCCTATTTTGTTTCTCCCCAGTTTTAGCCCCCCAAACAGAATTTGAGTCCAAATCATGATGAGTTGTCATTTTTTTAATGACGTGTCAATAAAAAGCTGACGTGACAGACACTTACGTGGAATAAACTTATTATTATATTATTTTTGATAAAAAATATAATTTATATTTTTAAAAATCCTTATTATAATTGTTAAAAATCATTATTATAAATAAAATTTAATTGTTAAAATTAAATTAAAAAAAAAAAGCCCCAATTCAAAAAACCCTCCTCCCCCTTCTTCAAACTCCCATCCAAAATCCTCATATTCGTCTGAATCCGAATCAGATCCAGAGCCAAACACCAAACTCAAACCTCTCCCCTCCAAGCCCATCAAATCAAAGCCCCAAGCCTCCCCTCCCCTCCACCGACTAAATCTGGAACCAAACGTCCAAACAATAACGACGCCAAACAATTAAATAAAAAGAAGAAAACAACAGCCGCAGATGAAGACGATAAAGAACCGGAGGACGACGTCAAGAAAACCGGCGAAGACTCTAAAAAGTATTTTCAGAGACTCTTTAGCGAAGACGACGAGCTCGTAATTCTTCAAGCCCTCGTCGATTTCACCGCGAAAACAGGGAACGACCCGTACAAGTACCTCACTGTGTTTTACGAGTTTGTGAAAAAGTTGATTCACGTTGAAGTTAGGGTTTTTTGGATAGAGTCCTAACTGAAATATTAACCGCCTCCAACCAACTCTTAATTTTCATCTCTAGAACTTCCCAGTCCATTTTATTCACCTTCGAAAAACTTTGCTCCTCGAAACCGAGTCCATAAATTCCTTCATTAACGATCGATTTTCTCACTGTGATGTAAACTTTTACGCATTCTTTTGCGTAACCGTTAGAAACCATACAGTCAGCAATGGTTTTGTTAAATTGGGGTTGTTTTTTGATTTAGGGTTCATGCTAGTTCATATGCTTCTGCTTCAGATGTTCATATGTTTCTGCTTCAGATTTTAATTTAGGTTTTTGTTGAATTGGGGCTGTTTTTTTTTTTTTTAATTTAATTTTAACAATTAAATTTTATTTATAATAATGATTTTTAACAATTATAATAAGGATTTTTAAAAATATAAATTAGATTTTTTATCAGAAATAATATAATAATAAGTTTATTCCACGTAAGCGTCTGCCACGTCAGCTTTTTATTGACACGTCATTAAAAAAATGACAACTCATCATGATTTGGACTCAAATTCTGTTTGGGGGACTAAAACTGGGGAGAAATAAAATGGGGGGACTAATTTCAATTTTCACCTATAATAGGGGGACCAAAAGTGCAACTAAGCCTATAATATATCTTGTGATGTAGTAGAGTGCTAATAAGATTTTGACAACTCTAATTTAAAAAAATTTGTTGAGTTCAAGTGTAAGTGGTTAAGTTTCACATCGATTATTAATGTGATAAATATGTGATATATAAGAGAGATGATACATATATCAATTGTTTTAAAACTTCGAGATGAGATGTGGTGTCAAAATCTTTTATGGTTATCAAATATTTGGCCCGTGCTCTCGCGTCCACGGACTCCCCAACAAAACTTATTTCAATATATGCAATACTAATGGGAACAATTAATATTATTCTATAAGTTACTATTATTTCGTAAGCTATGCATGAGAAAACAATTAAGGTTCTTTAGAAAATTCAATATCATATAGTTTGATTTTGATTCAACTAATAAAACTTCTATAATAACTTTTAATTCTTCAAATAAATTTTCACAATAAAAGAATTATCATATCTTATATTAGTTTTAAGATATTTACAATATATTTTCAATTTCTTATCATATAATAATGATCTAAGCCCTTCAAACTTGGTGTTTGTCGACTTGTTGTGTGATGGATCATGAAGAAAGCTTGATAGATTCACACAGTGGGTTAAGAGCAAGTACACAAGTGGATTACACACTACATTTTTTATCAAAAGCCGTAAGACATTTGGTATATGGATCTTTTTACTTATATGTTGCTCAACATTCACTTTTTTTTATTAAAATACATTACTTTTAACTCACACCAATAATATTTTTCTCGAATGTAAATATTGATTGGTGGTAAAGGTATGATGCATATCCACCAAATTTACAACTGTTTGTAACTTGAGTACTTTTTAACATTTGAGTTTTTGATAATAAATTATTTAAATTTGGAGTTTCATAATGAAAAATTATCATTTTAAATAACATATGTATTATAATATATAGATTTATTATCAGAAATTTAAGACTTGGCTTACACTTTAAATCAAGTATAACCAAAATTTGAAATAACATTTCGAGTGTCGTGCTATGAATATTGATCCCATCCTAAATGATACATAGGATAGTAATGAATGGTTATTGGGTCAATTGGGTGATGAAAATAGTGAAGCTTAATCTAATTTGGTTTTTTATGACCATGGTTTGAGTTGATGAGGTGTCGATGTCTTACTTTTACTTGACTTTGTTTAGTTTGTAGTCTACACTGAAAAGCCTACGAGGAAGATAGATGCACCTCCACCTTCGTCTATAATCAGACTCAAAGCAAAAAAAAGTGGTAATGGAGAAAGATGATGAAATTGGTGGTTCTAAATATATCAAGGAGGATGAAGATGATTGCAAATCTAAAGAGGATGGTGTGATGAAGAGGAAAAATTAGATATTTATTGTGATTGATTGATATAGATGTGAATTTTTATTTGAGTTATAATATTTACTTACTTTAAACTTTATAGAATTACTTTGTTTATTTCCTTAAATTTTGTTGGTATCGACGATTATGTTCTTAAAACTTATGACTTTTACTTTTAATTTTGAATATTTCATGAATTTTGAGTAGTTTATTTTAATTTAAAAAATTATGTGTTTGTAGATATTAATTGCACGATAATTCATAAAAATATGAAATAGTGGTTATATTGCTGTGTACCATCTTGAAGTTGTTGCATTATAACAAAATATATATATATATATATATATATATTTATATTTTATAGAGTTTTAAATTTTATGTTCGAATAAGATTAGTCATATAATAATAGTAATGCTCTCATTTGAGTGTTTTTTTTGAGTTCAAATCCTTGATTGAATATTTTATTTGAAATTAATATATATAAATTGATTAAAAAAATTAATTATTATATTTATATAACTTTTATTTAAAAAACTATATTATCATATAATAAAGCCATTTACAATTATGTGGGTTTATAAAGGCCCAATCCAAATCAGTCCATTCACAACTTAAAACGACGTCGTAGTAAATCGTTGGTTGTAAACCCTAAACCCTAGCGAATTTTTCAGAAGAAATAAGAAAACACAACACACAAATCCTTACACTCTCTTCCAATCTCCAATGGCTCCAGTAACTAGGAAAAAACCTTCCAAGCCACTCAAAGTTCAGAAAGCCCCCAAAAAAGTACAGATTGTTTCCGTCAAAGATGATTCCACCTCCGAATCCGAAGAAGAAGAAGCACCACCACAACAGCTCGAACTCGGAAACGACGCCGGCGACAACGATTCTGCTTCCGAATTATCTTCCGATGATGATGATCCGTTAGCTGATGATTTCCTCCAAGGAAGCGATGATGAAGACGAAGGTGTGTATTGTTATTGCTGTAACCATGTTAGAGTTAGGTATTTTCAATTGTGTTTTTATGTTTATATTTATCTTTTGCAGAGAAAGCCTCAGGTTCGGATTCTGGATCGGGTTTGGATTCTGATTCGGATGATGACGATGGTGTTGATATTGAGAAGAAGTCGAAAGCTATTGATGAAGAAAGGGAGAGAGAAAAAGAGGATGCGGAAGCTGAAATGCAAACCAACATCCAGGAAGAGTCTGATGAGTTTAGACTACCAACCAAACAGGTTTCTTTTTTATTTTATTTTTTTTTGAATTTTTCATGTTTCTCATTCATAATTTAGATTTTTATTTTATTTTATTTTATTAGTAAGTTTAATCCATAATTTAGAGTGATTTTGTTTTGGTCTGGAGACAATATGAGAAACACCTTTTAACTCACACTTAAAGTGGATATCCCGGGTTCAAACTCAGGTCACCACAGAAAAATGAGCTTAACAATTTTGTCATTGTCAGTTGAGCTGGGACTTACTAACATCTAAAGTTAAATTTTGAACCTAATACAAATGATATTTACATTGAATAAAAGAAATAGAAGAGTTAAATTTTTGATCCGAAGTAACAAAACATGCTGAAATCACATTTATATTGAAGAAAATTACTTTTGACATTGTTCACTGTTTAATTTATCCCACCATGCGATAGGAAAGACTTTGACTATAAGCTATTTTGAATGCAACATAAACTTAGATGCTAATCAAAACACACTAAATTTGTTGAACTTGGATTTTTACTTTAGATGTTGCAATGTGTGGTATAAATGGTTAACTTTTGTACTTTTAGGAACTTGAGGAAGAGGCTTTGCGTCCACCTGATCTTTCCAATCTCCAGAGGAGGATTAAAGAGAGTAAGTTATCTTTTTTGTCAAATGGCTGTAACCTATTATACATTCTTGAGATTGTTTAGTTGTTGTAATCGTTTAAATGTTTTTCGTTTTTCCAGTTATCCGCGTTCTTTCCAATTTTAAGACCTTGAGGCAAGATGAGTCAACAAGGAAGGATTATGTTAATCAGCTTAAGATCGATATATCTTCATACTATGGCTACAATAAGTTTCTAATTGGTGCCTTAGTGGAGGTTGGCTTAATGATTTTATTATTATCCCTGCTCTAAGCTTTATTTTCATTAATCACTGCGTCCAGTTTTTACCATTAACCACTTGTTGGAGGTCTGTAAAATGGAGGTGTGTTATTGATTTTAACAAGGGCTTGCATGATAATTGTATTTTGTTTTGTCTCAGATGTTTCCAGTTGTTGAACTCATGGAACTGATTGAAGCCTTTGAAAAGCCTCGCCCAATATGTCTGAGGACAAACACTTTAAAGGTTGCATTTCTATTTCTGTCACTTTGGGATGGTTTGTTAATGTGATTTATCCATGTTCACCGATTGAGTATTTGTATCTGTCTTCTGCGTACAATCAGACACGGAGACGGGATTTGGCTGATGTCTTGATAAACAGAGGAGTAAATCTGGATCCTCTAAGCAAATGGTCAAAAGTAAGTTTTGTATGTTTTGTTAGTTTTCTTTTATTCTTTTTGTATTTACATGAATCCAAGTAACAGTCTATGAGGCAACCTGATAAATTGTTTCTGTTTACAGGTTGGACTTGTCGTGTATGATTCTCAAGTACCAATTGGTGCCACTCCAGAGTACATGGCTGGTTTTTACATGGTAGGTGGTTTTCTGCTGTCGTAGTTTTTCATTGGACTTCTTTTAATATTTCACATTGCACTTATTACTTTTTTTATCTCTTTGCAGCTTCAAAGTGCTAGTTCATTTCTGCCTGTGATGGCCTTGGCTCCTCAAGAAAAGGAGCGGATTGTTGATATGGCGTAAGTATTATTAATTATTTGCTTGCAGACTACAAATCTAAGTTTTGAGTCATTTGAACCTATCATACAAATCTTCCACGGTGTTTTGGGCCAATGGTGTGCAGTGTGCCGAGACAATTTAAGTTCCACACTTGAATTATACTTATCTTATGCAACTGTGTTTGATGAATTTTTAAGATATTTAATCAAGCTCATGTTGATTGAGTAGCAATACAGAGCTTCTTTTTTTGCAACATTTCTATTATCACGGTGAAGAAATTTTATACATGTTGCAGGGCCGCACCAGGTGGTAAAACAACTTATATTGCTGCTCTTATGAAGAATACTGGTATACATTTTTTTTCTCAGTTTCCTGGCCACTATAGACCATTCATAACAACTTTGGTGCATAACTGATTATAAAGTTCTTTTCATAGCAGTAGAACACTGCTTCATATTTATTTAACTGGTATTATGGAAGGAATACCTAATTACTATCTCATGTTCCATGGAACGACAATTTACAATTTTGCTGCTTAACAGATTAGAAAAGTTCTTTTTTGTAGAAGTATAGCACTGTTTCATATTTATGTAACCAGTATTGTGGAAGGAGTACTCAATTATTTCTCTCCTGTTTGCTGGTTTATTACCATTTTTTATTATCTTTCATATTTTTATATTTTGTTCTGTTGCAGTGTTGCTGAAATGCGTTGAACAAAAAACTATCTAATGTGGCCTTTTTGCAAATGTGCAGCCTTTTATTTTATTTTTTCTGAATAATATGCCATTTCATTATTTTAATATGTTTTTTTCTTTTTGCTTTTGAAATATCCAGTGGGTTAGATTTGAATTTTATAAATGACAATACATAATTATTAGCTGAAAGAGGAACCAACTTCATTTTGGATTGTAAATAAATTTTTAGTCTCTATTAGAAACTTATATTAGTCTCGGTGCTTTCTTGGCATAGTAGGTTGTGGTGAAACCAAAAAATTTCCTTCAGCATCCCCATCAGTCATTTCTATTTATGTTGTGATCCTAGACAATAAGACGATGAGATTTTAAATTGTTTTAATCGATAATTTTTGTATTTTCCTTCTTAAGGTATTATTAGTAGTTTGTTGAATCAAGTTTTGAACAAATTGCCCTTCATTAGTAGTAATTTTATGTTTCCTGTAATTAATCTATATTTTTTTATGCAGGAATAATTTTTGCAAATGAAATTAAGGCACCTCGTCTAAAGTCGTTGACAGCAAATTTGCATCGGATGGGTGTATCAAACACTGTAGTCTGCAACTATGATGGGAAAGAGGTAAGCTTCTTTTTCCTACATAGTTTTTGTTTACTAGTTTGCTCCATGAAAACCTTAATGATTTCAATGCTATTACATTACATTGCCACTCTGTTTGGTGTTTTATTTGACCGTCTATATGGATTTTCTCTTGAACAGCATAATTGTTCAATGTGACAAATTATTTGATGCCCTATGAACACATTTTTGCTGAACAGAAAAGTGATAGATTTTCCTTCCCCAAAATAAGTGACACCTGCAATATAATCTACTTTTTGCATTATAATATTGATTTATTACGAAATATAGATATGCATGAACATTTTAATTCTACTCCACTGATTCAATCCCCATTTTAAGTCTAATAATTTTTATCTTGCATGTGCCACAACAGTTAGCATCATTTTTACATTTATGATATAATTTTTCAGCTTCCAAAGGTTATGGGTTTCAATGCTGTTGATAGGGTATTATTGGATGCTCCTTGCAGTGGAACTGGGGTAAGAAATTGTGAATAATAAGATTATGATTTTTAGTTGTATTTATTGTTTTTTTTTTTGAAGAATCAAGAAAGGTACTAAATTAATTTGTGTCTGCAGGTTATATCTAAGGACGAGTCTGTTAAAACCTCTAAAAACTTGGAAGATATAAAGAAGTGTGCCCATCTACAGAAGGTAAATTAATATTTGCTGAAGATTGTGACCTTGTCTTCAATTGGAGAGATAGAGTCAAATGGTGCCTATATGTGGAAATTGAAATGATTGATCGTTGAATACACTTGTAAACTGTAATTGCATGAAATAGATCTAGACTACTGAAATAATTGATCCTCCATACTACACCATTAAATAATGGCAGGATTTTTGTGTATTTCCAGCCCATCTAGATTTCTTTTCATGGTCAGTGAAATCATGAGTTGCATTAGCTACAAAAAAGTGAGGGTCAAACACCCAAAATGATCATGGTCTCTCAAACTAATTTTAGTAAATGGCAGATAGCGTAGTGGATGACCCTCGATACGCTATGGGTGCTACACTAAAGTTGGGTGAAAATAAAGAGTGAGAAAAACTGGTAGAAAAGAAGTTTGGTGGCACAAAGAACAAGGAAGTGAAGGTCGTTCAGGAGTTTTCGATAGTTGTGCCTGAGTCTCACAGCAGCAAAAGTTGTACAGAAGAGGTGAGGAAGGTCGCAGCCATGCAGAGGAGATGGGAGGTCGCGATTGCGATTGCAAAGAGAATGCAGACGAAAAAACTCTAATTGGTTTATAAAGAATAAACCACTAGGGGTCTTTGGTCTTTTTGCGAGATAAATGTGGGCTTTTCTGTCCTTTTGCATAATCAAAGAAAACCGTTTTGTCTTTTTGTTCTATCTTCACTGTTGCGGTCATCTTCTCTTTGCTTTCTCCACCATTCTTCCGCAATTTTGCCACCACGAGCAGCGCTACAGTCGCGATTGCAGCCTCTACTGACTACAGAGACTATTTCATTTTAGAAAATCAATCATAATCAAATTGCTATAATGAATTTATACAATATATAACTTGCATGATTTTTGTGCCCTTTGTCCTTCGCCAACATATAATAATAAGATTTTTGTCCGTAACATTTAATAGTTTCCTTTTTCTTTTACAGGAGCTCCTTCTCGCAGCAATTGACATGGTAGATGCTAATTCAAAATCTGGGGGATACATTGTATATTCTACATGTTCAATCATGGTTGCTGAGGTTTGTTTTTCAGTTGCAACTTTCATTCTTTGAGTTAATTGGCTTGCTTTTTCATGTCTAATGTTTCTAAATTTTTCTCCTTTAATATTATTCAGGACGAAGCAGTTATTGATTATGCACTAAAAAAGAGGGATGTTAAGCTAGTTCCTTGTGGACTCGACTTTGGACGTCCAGGGTAATGATTGTATCCCCATTTCTTCCCTTAACAACATTGTTTTGAATTTTTGGAATTGTCTGTATTGTGACATTTCCTTTCTGCCAGGTTTACAAAGTTTAGGGAACAGCGTTTTCACCCTTCATTAGATAAGACTAGACGATTCTATCCTCACGTACACAATATGGACGGGTTTTTTGTTGCAAAGGTATATATGCTCATTTTTTGTGAACTCTGTATTTCTTGTTCACATCACTTTGAATGCATGAAGCACTCTTTGGAGCCCACAAAATTTTCTCCTATGGAAGTCAGCTTTAATTTTATCTAGTAATGATTTTGAATGACTAGTAAACACCCCAGACAATTTTTTGAATTGATGAGTTTATTGGTACTACATAGGAGGCCATTGGGGGCTATGCTGTTAGTTTCTTAACTGTTGATAAGTGAAAACATGCTAGAGTTTTTGTCCGTTTCTGAATATCTTCGATGTTCTGCGCTTTATATGACACCAATTGCAGAATGTGTTATTATCTAATGGGCTAAATATAGTTTTGGTTTTTATATTCTATAATTTGATTTTTTATCTTGCAGTTGAAAAAAATGAGCAATTCAAAACCTGGTGCCAAACCATCAGAAACATCTGAGAAGGACGAAGAAGAAACCAAGCTTGTGAATGACGATGATAAACCAAGTAATGACATTAAAGAAAATGGAAAACAATCTTCAGCATCTGATTCCAAAAAGAGGAAGAAAGAGAAATTGCCCTCAAAACCAAGTAATAATGATGTAAAAGCTAATGTCAAAGAAGCTTCTGAACCTGAATCCAAGAAGAGGAAGAAAAGGCAACTTCCATCTAGAGAAGAGATTTCAAAAACCAGGTTGAATGTTTTATTCATATTTGATATATTAATACTGCAGAAAAAATGTCTATTCAATAAAAATCTAAGGATTTTGTGATTCATGCAGAGAGGAAAAGAGACTCGCTTTAATAGAAAAGAAGAGAAAAATTGCTAAGCAACAGAGCAGAAGAAGATGATGATTGACCAGTAACAATACAGGAAATAGTTAAGACCAACTGTGCAATTATAGCGCAGACTTTGACTCAGACGCCAACAATATAGTAGTTATGGTGTGTTTTGCCTGTCAAAAAAAATGTACCCTGGAGTCTGTGGCACGACCTGATCGAAGGTCCCAGTTTTGTTTTGTTTATTAAGTTAATTAGCTAAGGCATATTTTAACATCCATCTGCTAAGCTGTATATCAGAACGGAGATAAGATATTTTTTTTAGTCATGAATTAATTTGAATTTATTTTCTAATGATTGTCCTTCATATCTATTGTCCTATGAATTTGTTATACTTTGTAGTTTGTAAGAATTACACTTGCTTTTTAAAATGATATTATAAATTGGTGATTGATCATCTATGGTTGTTCCTTTATTGTTACATAGGGGGGTATATATAAACTTATATGAATAAAAACTGCGAGCTGGTCTAATTTTTTTTAAAAAAATTGGACAAAATTGAATACTGTTTGATGGTTTTTACCTCATCTTTTCTATAAGAAACAAATTAACAAATTAGATAGATGCTATGTTGGCAGTTGCGGTTCTGTCGAGCGTGACAGCGGAAAGGAGATTAATTTTTTTGGTTTACCGTCTATTAATGTTTTTATTTTATTTTTTTGGCATGTTTTTTATAAAAGTTTGGGTTGACTTAATAGTATATTTAAAAGTTTTATTTATATTAAAATATTAAAATATTATATTTTGTATATATTTTAAATAAGTTAAATTATGTTTTTATATAAAAGGGAAATTAACAAAATTATAATTAGATATAATAAAAATAATAACTAACAAGTCTTTCCTGTAACAACCTTTTAAGAAATCAATTTAAATCAATTTACATGATCAATACCAATTACATATTTATATATATTAAACAAAAAATGATTTTTCTAACAAAATAATTTTTAAAAAATCTAAAATAAACACCCTTTAAACTCTAACAAATTATTTATTGAAACATATTGAACTACTAAGTGATTGTCTAATTGAACAACTACTAAATATAGAAGTGGAATCGCTATCAAATATCGAACAAATATTGAGTGATTGCCTAATTGATAGACTTTAAAATATGAAAGAGTATTATTAATAAATAATAATAAAAAATGACATTAATAAATAATAAAATATATATAAGCCGACTTATCAGGTCTAATATATTTTTTTATAAGTCTGAACCTGACTTATTTAAATAAATAAGCTTTAAAAATAGCTAGAGCCTTTTTATTAAATAGGTCAAGTCAGACCATATGCCCTTGACGGACGGCCTAGCCTATTCCCATCATCTCTACCTGCAACAGCCGTCTCCGCATCGTTTATCACCGTGATGCTGTCGAGCGCAATAACAGAAACACGTTGCTGCAACATCCGTCTCCGCGGTGTCTCTCATCCTGAAACCACCGTCAACTGTTGCCGCAAACGCAAGCGCGAATAACGCCCCTGTTGCGCCAAATAACACCCTTGTTTTTTCGGGTTTGTTAATTTTTTTTTAATTTAATTAAGGGTATTTGAGTTTTTTGCACTCAAATCCTTATTATTTATTGACCTTTCTTCAACACATTATTTTTTTTGACCTTTCATAACTGCTTATTTGATTTTCTTCTTTTTCTTCTTCCACTTTTGTTTATGTTTTTGTTTCTTTTATTATTTATTTAATTTATTTATTTATTTTCCCCTCTGCTTTGTTACCAACAAGAATGATATCTTCATCTAAAACACCAAAAAACAAAGACTTGTTTAAACCTAATAGTGAAAAACTTGACATTGTTTGGCAGTGAAATTCTTTGGTGGATATTACTGAAGGTTATTACTAGTGATTTTTGTGTGAAGGTTACAAGATGAGGTATTACGAGAGCAAAATTGCATCAAATGGGGATAAAGGGAGATGTAGCTCTTTGTAGGAAAACACTGGCTGCTGTAATACATAAATTAGGGAGGCTTAGGAGAAAAAGTAAACAACTAATGATTCGGTTGAGATTAATATCGACGAGGAGGACGATGTTGCTATGCAAGAAATTGTAAATGTTCAAGCGGTAAAAAGGTCTGCAACAGGTATTTCGAAGACAAATGTTAAAGGCCATATGGATGTGCTTATGTTTAAAAATCTGGAGGTATCTTAGAAGATGACAATAGCAATGGCCAAACGTCAAACATTGATAAAATATGCTTATGTGAAAGAGGCAATAAAATTAACTAATCAATGCATTGGTCATTTCTTTTATAGGAATGATATTCCTTTTAATGTTGCGAAGTCTAAAGCTTCAAGTTGAAGGTTGAAGCAATTGAAAATTATGGACCACACTTAAAGCCTCCAAGTAACCATGAGATTAGAGTTACATTGCTAAAAACTGAACTAGAGCTCACAAAGAAAATGTTACAGGGACGTGTAATGAAGCGAACTCAATATGAATGCTCTATCATTTCAGATGCATGCACGAATCGAAAGGCTAGGACATTGATAAATTTCTTGGTCAACACCCCAGGTGGGACTATGTTTATAACAAGTACTAATGGTTCTAGCTTTATGAAGACTAGATTGAAGATATTTGAACTTTGGGGACAAATTTGTGAAGTAACAATGTCGATTTACAAGAAAGGGGGTTTGAATTGTAAATGCACCTTTTAAAAATTCTTGTTAAAACTTAAGAAAAAATAACTCAAGATTGATCTTGGTTATGAAAACAGAAAACGGATAACATTCTTGGTTTTTGATGTAAAACAAAGAATATTCATTGATTAGTTTAAAACAAAAAATCAGTTTATGTTTTATCTTAGTTAATCAGTTCAATATGATAAATAAAGAGATATGATAGAGAATACCACTCAAGGATTTTATCCTGGTTCACCCAACGTGGGTTACGTCCAGTTCTCACACTGTGAGATTTTCCACTATGTGTTTAAAAACAAAGAACCTTCTTGATCTTACAACACCTAGTCTAGATCAACCTTGATCTATTTCAATCTCTATTACTTTCCACCTAGAAAGCAATAACAACACCTATCTAACCTTGATAGAATGTAATCTTAAACAAATTATGAAGAAACTCTTATAGTTTGAGTTTTTACAATTTGATTATTTTGACAGAATCTGAGATTTCTCAACTCTTGTTTGAGAATTGATTCTTTACAAAGGGTTTGCTGATAATTACGCAATCTACTATATGAAGATGAATCAACAACTGTTTTTGCAAAATAGCAGAATGTATGACAGCCCCTGTTTTTGCGAATGAGAAGAATTTCAAGTATGTATGTGATTGATTTATGGATGTTTCAGCACTTGAATTTCTTGCTTTGATTCTGGGTATTGACCTCCTATTTATAGGCTGTAGAAGCATTGAATGAAGGTACAAAAGAGCTGTTGGAGGTGCTCTGTATTTTGACTGAACCAATATTTCAGAATAAAAATAATCCTTCTGTGAAAACTGCTTTTTGACTTTTCTGGTTTAGCATTTAAAGCAGTTCTGTCCTTTTTAGAAAAAGCCTTTGACGTTTCTTCTTTGATCTTGGAAGGTATACTCTCAATCTTGAGTCTTGAGTGTAGCTAGAGAAGTTTGGAGAAGAATTATAAGCCATTTTAGGTAAGATACATTGCTGCTGGAGTTGTGCAGAAAACGGAGAACGATTAACGTTCTGGGTCTGTCAGTTTGAACTTTCTTGAGCTTCAATAATCAAACTGGAGTTTCCGTTTTATTCATTTTGGATGTCCTTTGCAATTGTCTTGTCATATGTCAAGGTTGATCGAACTTTCTTGACAGTTTGTTTTTTGGAGTTACAAACTGTCTTGATTGTTTGTCTGTCTTTGAGTTCTTTTATTTTAGTGATCTGATAACCTTCTTGAGCTTGAATGAATCCTACTTGTTCCTTGCCATGTATTGATTAGATATGAATAAATTTCCAGGGCAGACTCTTTGTTAAAGAGATAGAAAAAGTTTGATCAATATGCTGTGATGGACAATTTTTGAAGCTGAAGATCATTCTCTGTTTTGATGCAGAATGATCTTATTGGTGTCTTGCTTGATTCTGTTCTTAATTATATCCACTCAAAAACACATGTTAAATTAATATAACATTTTAGAATCATAATTAACTTTCTTAATTAACCTTTGTTTATTTTCATCAAAACTTTAAATATAGAGTTTGTCTCAACAATTTGTTCCAGAAATTGGAGTGAAAAATGTTGTGCAAGTTAAAACCGACAATTGTAGCAACTATGTCTCGACGGGTAAGAATTTAATAATTGTCATTATCCAATTTGAACTGATTTATTATATGCTGTCAGCCATATGATGTAATTGATTTATTTGTGTTAGGAAAATATTTAGAAGACAAATATTGTAATCTCTGTTGGACTCTATGTGTTGCCCATTATGTGAATTTAATGCTATAAGATATTGAAAAATTGCCTATTGTTAAGAGGGCCATCGAAAGAGGACAATTTCTTGTTAGGTTCATCTACAATCATACCATCTCCCTTAATATAATGAGAAAGTTCACCTAAAAAGCTGAATTGGTTAGAAGTGGAGTGACAAGGTTTGCAACTACATTCTCCACTCTTCAAAAGTTGTAGAAACAAAAGGATAACATAAGAAATATGTTTGTATCAGAAGAGTGGGTGAACACACATGCATAAAAAGATCCTAAAGGAAAAAAGGCATATAAAATTGTTATCAATGTCTCATTTTGGAAGGATGTTCTAATCTCTCAAGGCGATGGGGTCGTTGGTGCATGTTTTAAGACTGGTTGATAATGGGGAAAAAAAAACTAAAATAAGTTACATATATGAGACATTGGTAGGGCAAAAGAGTCTATTGGAACAACGTTCAATAAAATGAGAGTAAATACTCTAAAATTTACTCAATTAAAGATAGTAAAAGGGAGTGTCAACTTCATCGTCCATTGCACCCAACTAGACATTTACTTAACACCACCCCTTATACAATTATCCAAATGTTGGCAAAGATTCGGAAGGGACCATAGACTTTATACTTGCACTCTGAAGCTTTACAAAGATTCTGATGATAATGATGAAGCTCTAAAGGAGATTGCTCAATATAGGAAAACGCATGACATGTTTGGTATACCTTCTGCAATTAGAATGAGGTCTATTGTGTTCCCTGGTAAGTCAAAGTACAATGTTATATTAATTTAAAATTACATACATGATACTTGTATGTGAACTATGAGATTTATTATTTATTGCATTACATTTGCAAGTTGTTGCAATCAAAATATTAAGTCCGACATGCAACTCTTCAGGATGTTAGTGCAATTGGAGTACATTTGAGCAAGTAAGTAACTGCCAATTTGTTTTCTTATATAATTGGATTGATGTAGTGAATTTGGAATTAATTATTTTTTTTTAAAATTGTAACATAGATTCATTCTAAAAAGATAAGCAAACTTGAGCACCAAAGACTACATGACTTGATTTTTCTGAAGTACAACCAAGCTCTTAAAGACCGCTTTGATAACAAGGATTTAACTGTTCTCATTCCCCTCAACAATATTGATGAGTGTTATGATTGGCTTGAAAAAGAATTGGATGAAAATAGTGTATTTGCAAATGATTTGGTCTTGGGAGAAGATGGCTTGACTTGGGAACTTGTTGGTGATGCAACTGGGATTAATGAACCATCAAGACTTATTAGGTACCAATCCAGACTCGCTGCAACTATGACTAATGGAAATGAGGAGGTGGAAGAATAAGAGTTTGAATCAAGTGATGAACAAGATAATGTTGATGTGATTGAAATTACAAGTGAAGATGAGGAAGATAATCTTGCATAATTTAAATTGTTTTTTAATTTCAGTAGAATTTGATTTCTTTTATTTTGGATTGCTATTAAATCTTGATTTTGATGTTACATTTTGGTTATGAAACATGAAGTACTATGATTACCCTTTTATTTTTGTATATTTTACTTTTGTTATTTTTTAGTATTTTTGTCTACTATTTGTATTTTATATTTAGTCTATATATAATTTTTTTGTCTTCACAATAACAGTCATTCCACTATTCTTTTTCGGAGCTAGATGCTCCGCGCCGTTATCCGCAACCGACAACATAGGATACATGTGTGTCAATGGTGGATATATTCATTTTATAATATAAAATAAACACATTCATTGTTGTTGATCCATTTATGTCTTATAAAAAAAATACTTATTTTTTTAGTATGTATTATACTATCTATTGTTTGTTGGTTTTTTAATTTTGTAACTATACTTTCAATGTAATCTACCTTTTTATTTCATGTTTGAAATATATTTGATACCTTTTTTTTTAGAGATGTTGATTATTATATTATCATGTATTATGTTATAATAATATAAATGTATAGTTATTCGTTTTTAAAAATTGAGTGAATCGGTCTAATTTTATTTTAAATTTAATATTTGAATTATTTGATCTTTTGTTTCAAAGTCAAATTGCAAACACCTTTTCTATTAGGTTGTGGTGTTTATGTATTAGGGTTTTAATTTCAAATGATATATATTTTTTAAGTTGAATTAATTTTTCTATTGAAATGTTAATGCCTTCATATTAAACAATTAAAGTAAAGCTGCATTTCTAATCAACCATTGTTTTTTGAAATAAATTTAGGGTAATTATTTTATAGCTGAAACATGTTTTCTAGCAACACAATTAAATAAGCTCTTGCATGTTGAGGGATACTCAAGGTAAAACACTTAATAAAGTAGTTAAGTATAAGATTAATGAATTTCAATTAAAGACAGATCAATAGAAAAAACTCGAATTCAAATTATGATTGAAACAATATTGATTAGACTATACTTATCTTCTGAACAAACTTCAAATTATTAATTTCTTTTTTTAAAACTCACATCATTAAAAAAAACTAAAGTAAAACAATCAAAGTGTTAAAGATCGAGAGGTAAAATACTACAATTGAGGGATGAATAGTTATCCATAAAAGAGATGAGGAGAGACATGCAGAAAATGAATGAATATTTGTTTTAGAATGAGATTTAAAATAGAATTTGAATTTCGAACTCAATCGCTTGCTAATTGTAGAGAGCTTTAATTTAGAACAAATTAGATAGGAAGTGCAAAATAGAATATGAATTTTGAACTTAATGGCTTGCCATTTGTGGAGAGCTTTAATGTTGAACAAAATAGATAGGAAGTGCAAAATTGAATAGGATAGATAGAAGGAAAAAAAGTGAATATAATAAGTAGAAGGAAGTGATGTATTTAACTTAATTGTTAGTAACTATTAGAAAGTTAGTGAAAGTTGGTCAGTGGAGATCAAACACAAAACCATATAACACTATATCCTTCACCCAATACAACTCAACCATTTTATGACTTCCAAATATAAAACTTAAATGTTATTAATTAAAGATATCTTTAATTTTTTTTAATAATATTTTTGAGTTAGATCAATGGCTCAAACAAATTTTAGACCAACACCAATAGTATATATATCATGACTTTTTGATTCATATTCATGTTACAAGTTGATGTACCGCAATGTTGGATTGTTTTAAGTCGAATTCAACGCAACTTATATAAATCATACAAGAGTTGTTTCGAACCTTCATTTAAAAAAAAAAAATACAGTCTCTTTTAAAAGTTTACAATTGAAATGTAAAAAATAGTCTCATATTCTCAAAGTATATGTGGAGGGGGAGTAACGAAGCTCCCAAAGCAAATTGGGTTGGGTAATCAGTAAATATGCTTTAAAACTTATTAAGTGACTCATATTGAAATTATACCCCCAACATTCTACCAAAACTACCCATTTTATTTTATTTTTAAAAAACAAAAGTAAAATTTTGTATGTAATATCCCAAAAAATACTACAACCCAAACCTCTTCATGACCCCTCCTCAATGCTAAAAGCCCAATAACTTGTGTAATGATGCGTAAAAATATCGGGTAAGACCCATACCAAACCCGACTTGTAAATTGTATCCAAGTGAATTGGGCCGGACCTTATATTTGTATGAAATAAAACCGGGTCTTATCGTCAACCCAACCCGAACTAGTTCCTACCTACAGTCTTCCATAAACCTTAAACCCCTTAATTCTCTTTTCTCCACATCTCTGCAACAAAAAATTTTCAACCCACGAAGGGAGAGAAACACAATAACAATGTCGTCGAGTGATGAAGAACAAGAACAGAAGAAGAATGGTAATGGCGGAGGAATACTCGATTTCATAATGAATTTAGAAGACGTTCCATCCAAGCTCTCTCCACATCTTGAACTTATCAAAACTCGCGTTGTTTGCAGTATCGATGCTCCTCAGCATGTATATATATCTTTCCCTTTCTTTTATATTATTATTAGTTTTAGTAGTAATCCCTTCTATTTTGTTCTTTTAAATTTTACCCTTTTTATTTTCATGATTTCGGCTACCCAGTTTCCTAAAGTTTCTAACTTCACAATTGGGTACTTGGAAGCATAAAAGTTAGGGTTGAAAATTTCGCGCTTGTTTTTCTTATATTTTAGATGGTTAAGTGTTTGTAAACTTCTAACGGCAAAAACTATATTAGCTTTACACATTTTGATTAAGTCCCTGTTAGGATAAACTACTTAATTAAGTGCTTATAGCATAAGCTGATAAGATATAAATGCTCATGTGTAAGTTATTTTTATGACAAAAGATAAAATAAAGTCAAACTATTTTCATTGAGACTATAAGTTGTTTTCATAAGTTGTCATGAAGAGCTGATGCAAATAAGCTGAAAATCAACTTATGGACATGTCATTAGCAGTTTTCTTAAGCTCTCCCGAACAGTCTTAGAAGTGCTTATGCTGGTAGATGAACTCAAATAAGTTAATTCTATTAGGCTCTAATTGGGTTTCTCTACCTCTATTCCCTTTTCCGTATCTGGTTGTTTTTGTTTTTTTAACATAGTTGAATTATTCACAAATTCTATCTGTTGGTGGGTATTGTTTCTGGTTGGATTATCTAGTTTTTTTTGCTTTATTTTAACAAATTTGAATTATTTACAAATTCTATCATTTGCTTGGTATTGTTCTGGTTAGGTTTGTTTGTTTGGTTTAGGGTTATATAACATTTTTCATGTATTGGTGATGTATACAGACAGATACCATAAATTATTCTGGCGCTTATGCAGCATTAGGAGTTGATAACAGTGTACGGTTGGACAGTTTCTGTCAAAACTTCAAGGTTGAAGTGAAAAAGTTGACAGATGATGACATTGAGTTTGACATGATTGGTATTGATCCATCACTTGCCAATGCTTTTCGAAGAATTCTCATAGCAGAGGTGATAAGTTTCTCCTTCCCCCATTAATTTCAGTCATTATGTCATGTTTGGTTTTGAATGTATAAGTGGAATTTATTAAGTTTAGATACTTTATCATAATTTCAAGCACTTGTTTGTTTCTATTTCTTCTCAATGTTCATTTTGTATCGAATGTTAGATGTTAGATTCATAAGAATAATAAAAGGGTTCCTCCAACTGATTATTTTGAATGCTAAGGTTACAATAATCAGTGAACTTTGGCCTCTTTTTTCAGGGGAAAGTAGTTTGATTGTCATAATTTTGTCCATAGCTAATAACCCAATACCACATTCGTATGTTCCGGGACGATGATCTCTTATACAATTCTATTGTTATCCAAAATATTATACTATTATATCATTGGGATGGCCAAGTTAATCTGTATTGTTTGTCAAATATTATTTCATGGAGATGTTTTTTTATGCAATTATTTTTTTATGTGCTACCTTTATCAAGAAGAAAATTGTCTTTAAATTTGTCATAAGTTAGAGGAGACACATTGCATGGCAGACGAGGATCAGTCATTTAGCTTTGATATTTTGCTGAAAATCTGCAAGCCTGCAGCCTAGAACTACTAATGCTATGCACAATATTTTACAGCAGTGTCATTTTCATCTTTATGTGTTTCTCTTTGCACTTTCACTTTGTTTTGGTTATTACTTATTACTCAGTAGTAATAGTGTAGTCCAAGCGTAATAGAGGTAATAAATTTTTATGGTTTTTCCCTTTATCTTTTTTTATAAGTTTAGGTTCCAACAATGGCTATTGAAAGAGTATATATTGCAAACAATACATCAATTATACAAGACGAAGTTCTATCCCATAGATTGGGTCTTATTCCAATCAATGCTGATCCCACACTATTTGAATATCCAGGTCTTATATCTACACTAAACTTATATGATTATTCTTCTCATGGCCTATATGACTTTCGTGTGTGATAAATGGAAAATTGGAATGGAAATACTATGCAATTTGTTGGGTGGACACCCCTTATATGGCAAGGTTAAATATTTGTTATTTGTATTTCTTTTTTATTAATAGACAATGCGGGAGGTGAAAACAATGAAAAAAACACCATTGTCTTCAAACTACATGTTCGTTGTGAAAAGGGTCAACCTCGTATTACTGGTAAATGGCCAAAAACTCTTGCTTGGTGGTATTTATGTTGCTTTTAATTTCTTCTTCAGCTATTTAACTCCTTGTCTGATGATATTACAATGTAAATGCAGTAAAATCAGATGAATTGAAGTGGTTGCCTAACGGGAGTGATCTTATTGCTGACGACACCAAACCAAATGCTGGTTCAAAACCAAAAACATTTACATCTTTTAGTTGCAGTCAAGACTCACTTCCTGAATTCTCCAAAAAACCACTTGGTCCTACTAATCCGGATATTATATTAGCTAAACTTGGACCTGGTCAGGTAATCCTTCTCCATTCTCTCTCTCCCTCCTCCTATGACGACCACCAAAATATTTACTATGCACATGCATTAAATTCTGTTTCAGATACTATGCACATGTTCAAACACCATTTGTTTTGAGCACTCTCTTACGGCTTTACAAGTCTTGTTTATGGAGATTCCAAGAGTTTACGGGGACTATTTGAGTTTGACATGACAACCTTGATAAGAGTTATTTGATTTTACATGTTCTCATGTAGAAAACTGGAAGTTGTACTTAACTACTTCTGAATATCATAGTTGCTAAACATATGCTTTTATAGGAAATCGAACTTGAAGTTCATGCTGTTAAAGGTGTTGGTAAGACACATGCAAAATGGTCTCCGGTTGCTACTGCTTGGTATCGAATGCTTCCCGAGGTAGGGAATATCATATATCTTGTCTACTGCTCACACATTAACAGACTGAAATATTGACAAATCCTGACATTGTATGCTTGACTTTTCATCTCTAGGTTGTACTCACGGAAGATGTTACGGATGAGCTGGCCGACGAACTAG
Source organism: Cicer arietinum (assembly GCF_000331145.2). Taxonomy (NCBI): domain Eukaryota; kingdom Viridiplantae; phylum Streptophyta; class Magnoliopsida; order Fabales; family Fabaceae; genus Cicer; species Cicer arietinum. The sequence goes on along the minus strand of NC_021164.2, from coordinate 54,148,711 downwards.
TAACTAAATGTCCAGTTAATGTCTTTGATATCGAAGATATTGGAAAAGGTAATTCAGTTTTTGCATTTGCGCTCCTAATATTAGATTTTTATATCTTTCTGTTCTGAACCATGACGGTGAGGGATTATTATGTCAAAATCGATTTTGCATTATCGTTAACTATCAAGATCGTCCATGAGCTCAAGCCCTTATTTCTTTGGCTTTTCTCTTAATGTGCTGATTTGGTTGTTGTGTGCATAGGTAGAAAAAGGGCTACCGTAGTCAAACCACGGGCATGCACTTTGTGTAGGGAGTGCATCAGAGGAGGGAAAGAATGGGAGGATCGTGTGTCACTGCGTCGTGTCAAAGATCATTTCATTTGTAAGTATTGTGTGACATATTAAGTTCATAGTATTAGAACTTTGAAGTTTTATGAACAAATTTTTTTCAGCATCCTTTGGGTTCCAGTTTCTTGATAACTCATTTCTTATAGTAATAATTTTAAAGCATTGTGGGTTTTGATTGTGCAATGAAGTAGGTTTATTAATGTTGGTAGATTAAGATGATAATAACCAGATTGTCAAATTCAAAGAATCAGATTGTTTTTATAGTTGGACTAGCTTTATATATTTGCGCCCTATTTACATAAACAGTTTAATGAAGCATTTCTAGTAAAGTGCTTATGTATAAATTATTTCTATAACAAATGATAAAATAAAGTCAAACCATTTTCATGTAAGCTAAAAAAAGCCATCTTGGAATGCTTATGGAAATAAGTTGAAAACAACTTAAAATTATTTTTTATTAGCTCCCTCAAACAGTCACACAATTACTTATGCCAGTAAACAAACTCAAATTAGTCAAATTTAAACATGCCCTTGATCAATATTAGTTTATTAGTTTAAGAGGTGCACATAAAATCTTGCTTATCATAAAATTTCTGTATGGAATTGTCTGTGTATCTTTCAAACTTAAATTTGTCCAAATTTGGTTTTGACAGTTTTGATATGGATTATTTTGCTTTAGTCCCTGAAATATCTTACATTTTTTTTCTTCTGTTTTGTTTTTTAGTTACAATTGAATCAACTGGAGCAATTCCACCTGAAGTGCTATTTACTCAAGCTGTGAAGATTCTGGAAGATAAGTGCGAACGTGTGATTACCGAGCTTTCTTGATTCTTAATTTTGCCATCATATCCTAAAATGAACGAAAAGATAAATGTTGTACATGATTGATTTTGTTATGATTTAATTTTGGTTTTCGGTGGACAAATATATAATTTATGATAGGAAAGCTCAAAGTTTGGATGTGTAAGTCTGCATACACATGATCTGTTTTGTTTGTAGTGTCCAAATTGGCTTAACATAATTTCTTTTGTGAAAAGAGAATGCATTGAACCTTAGGTGACCTAAGTTGAGATAGGATTTTTGTAGATGTTTGCACCTAAAGCTAGTTGAACATTTTTACTTACAAGTTACAAACCCCTTGTCCATATTACAATTAATATATATTTTTTAAATGAAAAGAGAGCCCAAGCCCCTAAGAAAGATCTGCAAATGAAATTAAACAAAAAAGTAGAATCTTATAACTTCAGAAATCAACTCTTGAAAAAAAAGCTTTGTAACCTCAAGCTAATGACTTCAATTGTATAATATATTTATTAGTGTCACTTTGAGTAATAAAAAATAGACTTGAGAAAGAAAAGCAGCACGATGCACACAATGGTCACACCTCAAACAAGATTAACAACACATTTATCAAAAAGTGCAATTTCTGTCTATATTTGTCTCTCTCATGTACTTCCTACTAATAGCAAATACACATCACACGTGACATTATTATTTTCTTCGAGGAATTTGAATTTAGTCTTTGAGATTAAGTATCAAACTTTTACTATTGACACTTCATGGAGAAATGATTTATTAGGATATAATTTGTTTTTAAATGATTTATTTTCATGAAACAAGTATTTTTGAAAGACATTTTTAAGAATGCACATATATTTATTTTTAGATCGAGAAGATTAATCATAGTTAGTTAGTTTTTTTTTTTTATAAATATGAAAATTAATTATTTTTACTTATATAAGATGAAATTAAATTATTTCTCATAAAACAAATTAGAGTGTTCATTATAAAGGTATTTCTTCTATCTTTTTATATATTCAAATATCGTTGGAAATGATGTTGAAATTCATAGAATTAGTTGGCATGATTTGGAAAAAAAAGATTAGTCTGACGAAATGATGAAAATATAACAGATCTTTTAATGAAATGATTAGCTAGAGAGAAAGTCATGAACACATCTAAAATGATAAGATTATTGCCTTTAGATCAATGAGTCACTCATGATGGTAACCTGACCTAAAAAGAATTAAGTTCAATGTGTAATAACAAATTGTGAAGTGATATAAGATGAAGATGCTATTATAAATTAGAGAAACATGATTCATGAAGCGATGAAATGATGAAGTAATAGAAACTCTTAATGAGATATATACTCTATGCGGAGTGGTGTATTTAGCTACATGACTACTCTTGATAGACCCACCTATATGAATAAGGAAGTATGATCGTTTCATAAGGAATTTCAAGGCATAATTTCTAGAGTATTCATTATACTGAGATAGACGTGCAAGACCATTGCATGAGTTTTTGAGAATACACCTTATAAAAAGGTTGTGTGTGGTTTGATACCACTCTTGTTGAATATGAATCTCACTTACTATACAAATGTTCAAGTTAGAAGACGCATTTATTTATACACGATCTTATAGAAGTATTTTACACTATTTCAGATACACTTTTTAAATTCAAATGTAGAATTATTGAAAATGATGTTGAAAACCATAAAGGTTGTTGGTGTGAATTGGAAAAAAATAAGTCTCACATAGTAGGGATAAGACACACTAATAGAATTTATAATGTGGAGGTATGCCACTTGGGGTGTGTCCCAAGGGAAACCCAATTTTGTGAAGGGAGAAAATGCTCTCAAACCAATCACCACACACGCACGAGGCGCCGATTTACTATGCTTGGACTTGAGCTAAGTGGTTTATTATTTTTAGTATTCGAAAATAAAATATATATATATATTTTAATTGTGTGCGTTTTTCTCTTTGATGTTATTTGACATGTTTTAAATATGTTTTTGCCTTCCACCAAGTCAACAATCAACAACTGATTGATTCAATTCCTCTTCTATTTTCGTGAGACAGTTTTGCTAACCTGATCAAAATCTATTTATTTTCGTGCGATAGTTTATAGGGATCCGGTAAATCAGACCACATATTTTTCTCTCTCTCGTCAGTTGCAAAATTCCTCTATTGTTAGAATATTAGAAAATATATTATAATATCTTTTATATTATATTAGAGTCTCTTGAGTTATTTTTTAGGATCAATTTATAATCATAGAGATATATTATAATATCTTTAATTGTTATTATGATTCGTTCTTGATTTAGGATTGAGTCTATGTTTTTCTATAAATAGATATTAGTATTGAATCTTTTGAATCAAGTTAGCATAAAACTATTATCAAAAATATTCATAACCTTATTATTTTATCTCATCCTTTTCTCTAAAATCTGATAACTTCAACATCTATAAATAGATAATTTCGCTTATTTTAAAAGCACACCTAAAAACTCCAAAAATTCAAGTTTTTTTTCTACTACATCTCAAATTTTCTTTCTATTTCATAATTTCGAATGGTCATAGTATCGATGCAGTAGAACTCCGATACAATTTTTATCTGAGCTGTTTTATTTTGAGAGCTTCGTGGTTGATAATCTACCTTGCACAATTTTGGCAGTGCTACAACATATTTTAAAGATATCAATCTAGTTCGCGACTCAACCAACAATATATTCGGTGATTAAAAATAATTTTTAAATAGTTTTTCAAAATTCAAAAACAACAAATACACATTCAAATTAGTCAATCTAAATAAAAATATCTCTAAATTGACAAATTCAAATAAAATTTAAAGACTTTTAAGAATATTTTGAGGAGGAGAAAAAAGCTTTAGAATTACACTCATTTGTACTTCAAATCAAATTTAACGAATCCAGCACCCCAATTGCCAATTTGTGCTACCTAACACGTGGCTTACCACTTTCATTATGGAGTAACCAATTCAAGTCTTTTTGTATTTTACATTTTAAGAAGGTGCAATGCAACTTTTTGTTTAACAACAATGCTTTTGGAGTTGCATAAGAAAAGCTCTCCACCATATTACCGAGTTTGTGCCACTAGCATAAAGAATCATTTGCTCATTTCAACAAAGCAAAGGTGCACATAAAAGAGTTTTTTTTGTTGTTGATAGGCGCACATAACGAGTTAATAAAGGAAAAGGTGGCATGTTATGACTTTCCACACTTTAGAAAATTAACAATTGTGATAAGTTTATTCACTCTTCGTTTTAATGGTGTCAATTAAAACAAAATAGATTTAATGATATATAATAAAATAAGAGTTTAGATACATTTATAGATTAGATTCATTTTTTTTATAAAATCATTTTTATTTTCAAATAAAAAAGCTTTAAGTGAGAGATCTATTGTCGTTTGGCTTTTCCTTAGATCAAACTATATAATTTAACAATTTTCAATAGGCCAAGGGTTGCATCTATCAACATTTCTTCTTCAAAATAAGCTTTTTTTTTCTTTCAAAAATAAAGTTTGGAGCAATAGGAGGTTTTAATTAGTTCATATTTGTTTGTGTTTTTGTGGGGAGTCCATCTTGAACAATTATGTTCTTGTTCGAGTTGAGTTGGTTGTCATTGACATTTTGTGTTTATATTGTCTTTTGGGTTTTGGAAGAATTATTATTATTTTTACAAACAATAAACTATAAAAATTAAAAGTTATTAAAATAAAAGTTATATCTTGTTGGGTTGTTATAAATATATGTATATGCGTATATACTATAAATGTAATTTAATAATTTCATATATGTATTATTTTTATAGCTTAATTAAAAGTTACCTAGTAATCCAAAAAATTAAGAGACGCCTATTAACATAAATTTATGATATTTTAGTTAATTATTAAATTTTAGTTATTTATCATCTTCTATACTTTATGGCCTATCAAGTCCTTGCAAGAATATATTCATGAAAACAAGAATCGGAAATTTCTCTATTGCTCTCTTTCAATTTTAATTGAGGTGAAATGTGATTCCCTCTTTTATGACAAATGACAAAAAATTATAAGTTAAGTGCAATATTCTGAATTATTATTAGAGAAGCTTAGAATCCTAGTGACTTAGTGTGTCATTTTGGCATTATTCATCACTTTCTTTCCCTTTTTCTATGTTTCTCTGTTCTCTCCTAACTTTATTTATTAATTATATATCGTAGGCTATAAGCTAAAGACATAATTAACAAAAAAAAGAAAGCTAAAGACATATGTTAGCGTATATTTGTAATGCAAATTAAGTAATTTTGATTTCCAAGATTGGGAAAACATCTACCAAACTTTAGGTTGCTGTGGATTAAACAAAATAAAAGAAAGGTGATGAAAAGAGACAAAGGAAATCAAAATCATAAAATAACATGAGAGATAAGATTTCTTTATGCTTATAGATAACAACTTTCAAATATTGGTTCTCCTTTTTTGTGCAATATCTAACAAAAGAAATGTGATTTAATTTTTTATATTATAGAATATGGCACCGCTACACTCATATATACATTGATTTTATTTTATTGCATGACTTTGACATTCTTAACAAAAAGCAAATGTAATGTTTTCCTAAACAATTAAAACATGATATATCAAGGTTTTAACCTCTTATCTTTTTTATATATTTATGTTCCTGTTTGGTGGTCATCATATAAATATAAGATAAAGACAATATAATATAAGATATAGATCTCGATAAGGATAATATATTATATAATAAAATAGGGATATGATAAATATTTATCTAATTTGTTGTTTAGTACAAACACAATAAGTTATTTTTGAGTTTTGAAAAATTGTTTCAAAATAAATTTATGTCACCGAAGATATTACTGAGTTGATTCGCGTATTAGGTTGCTCTCTTTAAGACGTTTCATGTTACTATCAAAATTATGCAAAACAGACTATCAACCACGAAGTCTCCAGGATAAAACAACTCAGACAAACTATATCATAGTTCTACTGCACCGTTAAAATTCATTGTAGAATTACACCCTAAATATGATAGTTAAAAACTGTCACTCATAATATGGTGCTAATGACCACTTGAAGGAAGAAAAAAAGATGAAGCAAAAAAGGAGAAACAGAGAAAAGTCTCGAATTTTCTGAGAACTTTTGATGTGCTTATTGTTAGGAACCCAATAATTTGATTCCAAGGATTTAGAGGAAGGACACTAGTATTTAGAAAAAAAAGATAAGAAATAATAGGAGAAAATCTCTCTAAAGAAAATGGTACACAAGAAGAAATACACTCTTACAATGGTTTACACCACTCAATTTCTAAATTTGATAAAAGATGATTTCATAAGGGATGAGAATCAAGATTCATCTCCACCAACATCAAATTTATCAAATAAAGAATAAAAATATGAGTTTATTTAAAGAATTAAGTTATGAATTTGATGAAAGTTGCATTATATTAAAGATGATAATTAATTTTATCGATTTTGTTTGAAAATTTTGATGAATTTTTGTAAAAAAAAAAGAATAATATTGTTGACATTTTAAAACATAAAAGATCAAATTGTCACTTAAAATTAAAATAAATGACTAAATCGAGATAAATAAATAAAAAAGATAAAAAACTAAAACGTTAAATGAAATTAAGTTAAGCGACCGATGATGTTATTTAGTATTGATTTTTATTATAGTTTTTCTAAAATTATATACATGAATGATTGTGATATGACGAATACGATAATATAAAAAAAATTTGCTAATACGTGATAATTAAGCTAATTTTTTTTATACAATTATTTAAAATATATTTAATTAATAAGGAATATTATTATAAATAAATTAATTAAATAATGAAATTAGAAGATACAATATTATGCGTAACTTAGATATACTTTTATATAGAAATGTAGATATAAAAGAATCTTCACAAACAAATCTATATTCCCAAGTCTAAGGTTGATCAAAACACATTGAAACAAGCTTGTTTGAAGGAAACGAGAAAGTTTGTTGATATCAAACAATCTAGTGATATTGTAGAGAAAGTTAATATACTGTTAGAGTTGTTTTAGCATAAGGATGTCAATCCAACTCATATTTAGTTAATTGGGAATCGGTAAAATATATTTATAATTGATAAGATAAAATATAGCAATAATTACCTGCAAAAATAAGTAAATATGAATGTAAGTATAGGTATTAATAAGTAAATATGAGTGTAAGTATAGGTATTTTAATATCCATCTTTTCTCGGACTTGCATAACATTTATATTATTATTACATAAAAATATTTATATGTACATAAAAATGCTAACAAATATGTAGATTTTATTTTGGCTGACAATATTTAATCTATCAATCAAAATATACAAATAAAATCATAACAAAAGTTAATCTAATTTCTTTAAATTTTTCTTTTTTTTATTTTAGTTTTATTAATATTACTAAATCAAAGACAAGATTCAAAATAGTTTTTGGATAATTTAAATATTTTAGTTTATTATTTTCATGATTTAATATTAAATATTTTTAAATATTTTTTAATTGTGTTATATTGATATGGTACTTTATAATTTAACAATTTATTTAATTTAAATGCGAGTAGCTACGAGTACTTAAGTATATAAAAAGTACAAATATGAAAATTAAGATTAATAGTCACAAAAATAAAAATATATAAATAAATATTTTATAAAATGAAAAAACGAGTACTTAAATACCCTATGTATGGTCATCCCTATTTGAACATTTTGCCAACAAACTTCAACCAATGGGTTTAGTGATGAGAAGAGTCTTGGGGTTAAGGATTTTAATGTTCAAGAAGGGGATAATGTCATGGTTTCCAATGCATATGCTAATAGGTGGTCTAATAGTGTTTTCATGAAGTTATTGGTAGTTTATCTAATAAAGACGACATAGCTCAACAATTAGCTGATGATGTTGAAACTATTATTCAAACCGTTGATAGGATCTATAGAGATGCTAAAAACACTTCTACTATCAAATATTTAATGAACCGAGTTAAAATTATTCAAAAAGAGGAGTAATATATTGATTATTCTAATAAACTTATTCAATAATAGCTCTTCAAACTCAACCCCATTTTGCAGATTTTATTTAGACGCCAAAGAAACAATTGTTGCTATCAAACATTTAGCAGCTAGAGATAATTTTAGATTTGTTAGAATTAGTTTTATGGTTAAAGTAGTTATTAATTGGTTATATTAGTTGTTATACACATTGTAATCTTATATTAGTAGTATTAATTATGTTTTCTAATGAATTTTACTAAAATGTGGCTGTTGACTTTTGAAGCTTTTAAATTAATATTTTGACATGACACCACAACTTAATATTAATATTTATCGAATCTGGTAATAAAATTTTAATATTTGTAAATTTTTTTATAATATATTTATTTAATATTTTTTATATAATTTAAACTTTAATTTTTTTAATATTTTATTTATTTTTTCTAATAATTATTATTTTATTATATTAATTAAAATAAATATATTTTTTAAATTTTATTATTCTATATATATCAACCCGTGCAGGTGGCATAGCGGAATAATCCGACCTCATCCGACGAAAATGAATACCCAAATTTCAATTCAACAGAAACTGGGACCATAACTATGGACCGTCCTAAAAGAAAAATAAAGAGATCGTGACAAAGACACGTATTCTTATATATTTATTGGCTTAGCTATTAATGAAATTTGACTTTCTAGTTCTAGTTTTAGTTTTGAACTTTAATAGACTTAAAAGTGGAGGATTGGAGATAATAGAAATTTGTACAATGTTTAATAGCAACAGCTACCTACGATTAAGTGGAAAGCTGCTTAACATATTGGAACTTGGATGGACATACATTAATTATACCAATTTTTTTTCCATATATATATTACATACAAAAGAGGTTTATCCTATTTGAATAAAAAATATGCTAAATTTTGGTAGACAATTTTGTGCCACCAATAATAATAATCCAATGAAAGCTACTTGTGTAGAAATACAAGTCAGTAAATATTAATTAATTTTTTGCCTGGAAATATTATTAATTAATTAATTATATATTCTTCAAAAAGTATCATTGAGGAACGAGGAGGCACATGCTTTTTACTCTTGTTTCAAATCCATTAATAATTAAAACTTTATTAAACGATTAAAAAATCTAACCACCAGTTCACCACACAACACATGTAGCTTACTTTTCGTCAAACATTTTAAAATTTGTTTAATTTTGATCCACAAATTTTTTAAATAGGTTTATTCACAATTTTTTTTTTCTTCATAAATTACTATTATTATTAAGTACTATGATGTGCCGATAAAATTTATAAAATTCTATAGTTATTTGATTATAAATAAAATAACTTAAATAAGAGGTAATATTGTAAGAAAAAAGTTACACCAAATCTTAGTATTTTTTATATTCGAAAGACTCAATAATTTAATTAAACAAAAAATGTAACTAAAATATTCTACATGAATGGATTCAATTATTTAATAAAATAAAAGAGAATAATAATAGCAAGTATAGATATTTAATTTGATATTATGTGGATTGTTATTTGTTGGTATTTATTCGGTTGTTTTCATCAATTTTCCCACTATTTGACCACTCAAGTACTTCAACAAACACCAAAAACACATTCACTTCCATGCTTTGATCTTTTCTTCCATTAAACTAAAGCTACCATCTTTTTACAACGGTTTGTTTCTCACCTTCCCTTTTTGTTCCCCAACTCCAATTTTTAAACCTTTTGTAACTAAGAATCTTGGGGTCATTTTAAAAGATCTATATTTGAAAACCCATTTGCCTAAGAATTTTCCTTTTTATTTTCTTTCATTTTAGTGTTAACAAGAAGATGGGTGTTGGAAATCAAGAAGCAATTAAGCAGTTGCAGTCTCTGATGGAAAATGGTGTGTTATCAAAAGTTTAAAAATTTGACTTGCATTATTCTGTTCTTCTATGATCTCTGTTGATCATTGACAATTTTTTTTTTTGTTGCAGTGGATGAAAAACTGAAGATCACATTCAAGGTTTGTTGTTGTTTTTTTTTTTTTTTTTTTTTTTTTTAAAAAATTATATTTTAGAAGTTTCACATTCATCCAAATTTTGTTTTTTTTTTTTTTTTTTTTTTTTCTTGATCTTGGTTTTTTAAGTTATATGATTAATGATCTGCAACCTGATTTGAAGTTAAAAAAGCATTTCTTTTAATTCCTTTTTTTGAAGGAAAATTAGTCCAAAAGTTAAAATTTGCTGCAAAATTGATCTGGATTTTTTGTACCTCACAGTTGAAGAGGGTAAATCTTGATGTTTTTAATCCCTAATTAAGGATCTTTCAATGTTTTTTTCTTCTTTTATGAGATATTAAGCCTCTACATTTTTTGTTTTGCTATTTTTGAGAGTGAATATTTTTGCCATCATGAGTTTTAGTTTTCTTCCTGAAACCTTACTCTTTTAATTGCAGAATATGCACCAGGGCTATCCTACCGAAACATTAGCACGGTTTCTCAAAGCTAGGGACGGGTGTGTTGCCAAAGCTCATAAAATGGTTAGTAAAATCTTTTAGATTGAATTTCAGCCAGGTTGGTTGATCTTAAGATTACTTGAGTTTTGATCTTTGGATGTATATACTTTGCTGACAATTGAAACTATTGCAGTTAATTGATTGTTTACATTGGAGAGTGGAAAATGAGATTGACAAAGTTTTAGCAGTGAGTTTTCTCTTTCTGCAATTTTTTTTTCATCTTCTGAATTGATCGGTTTTCTGGTTATCTTTTAATGAAACTTCTTTGCTGAATTTTTTCATTGAGTGAGTACTATTATGCATCTGAATCTATTTTGATTCATTTCTATCATTGATCAACTTTTAATCTGTTAGAAACCTGAATTAATGAAACTTTTTATCTATTTTGGTGCACACTTTTATCATAAATTAAATGTTTACTATAATTCTAAATAAGATCTTAATGATGCTGAATTGAATTATCTCCTTTTTGGATAGCAGAAGCCGATCTCTGCGGATTTATACAGAGCTGTGCGAGATTCTCAACTCATAGGAATGTCTGGTTACACAAAAGAGGTGTTCATTTTTTAATGTTTTTAAGGAAACTTTTGTGTTTGAGTTATTAGAAGCTAATAATTTAATGTTGCAGTATGCAATGAAAAGAGATGTCTAATTTTGCAAAAGCGCTTGTAACATGTACTTTCATTTTATGTCTAAGAGAACGAATTTTTCTGATATAATATCATAAATAAAATTGGAAATTTATTAGTGGTTCTATATATACACAATTTATAATTTCTTTCATTTTTTGGATGAATTATGCCAGGGCGTACCAGTCATCGCTGTTGGTGTTGGGCTCAGTACATATGACAAAGCATCTGTAAGAATCTCACCATACCGTCTTTTTTTTTTTTAATTTAATTTAATACAAATTTTATGAATTAGACATTAATACTTGCTAATCAAGTCTCTCTACAAGAATGCTCCAGAGTTTTAAAGATTATCTATTTGATGTTAAAATTCCAGTTATTTATTTATTTTTCAGGACAAATACTATATACAGTCACACATCCAAGTGAATGAATATAGGGATAGGGTAATCTTGGTAAGTACCTAACTGTTTAATTTATAACATAATATAAAGTGATCTCCAAAGAAAAAGTAACTACCAATTTTAGTTGAATTTTGTTGTTGACATATTTGCCTTTAACAACACATTTCTAAATTCTAAAATTATATACCATAAAATAAAGGGAACCCCAAAAGTAACTGCTAATTTTGATCAGACATTTTTTGTACAATTTTCTCTTATTAACATTGTTCTTTTGCGTATTTAAATTTTAAAACATATAATATGAATATTAAAACTGAAATATTCATACATTCAAATAACATTGATTTTATTAAATTGAAACAAGAAAACTAAATATTGTACAATAAAATATATATACATCTAAACATCATGGAAAAGTAGACAGGTTGATTTCTTCTATTTATTCCTATAAACTCTCTTATGACCTTTCTTATTTGAAAATTTTATTTTAGCCAACAGCTACAAAGAAGCATGGACAATATATTGGCACCTGTGTGAAAGTCTTGGATATGACTGGTTTGAAATTTTCAGCACTAAACCAATTAAGGGTATGTTAGCAATTGAGGAAATATTATTTTTGATGACAATGTCACTGCAATTGAAGTAGTATTATCAAATAGCGGCGCTGTAGCATAACAGGATTTGGACAAATTGCTATTATTCTGCAATACACTATTTAATACAAAGTATTGTTGGATAGTGGCTATAGCCGTGCTATTGTACTGTAGTGGAGCAGAGTTTGAACAAACTTCTATGTTTCGTGATCCGTGATTGACAACATTGAATTGAAGTTTCTCATGTCTCGTCTCTTAATGTATTTTGATGCTTTTATAGTTGACATTTCGTGTTTGATCACTGCATTTTGCAGCTTTTGACGGCGATATCTACAATAGATGACTTGAACTACCCGGAAAAGACAGACACATACTATATTGTTAATGCACCATATGTATTCTCTGCATGTTGGAAGGTTTGTGAGTTTGACCTTCTTCACTTCTCACCTTTAATTCCATTATCATAATTCAAATTCCAAAGATTATTAACTGAACTCTTTTAATAATAATTGGAAGGTTGTAAGGCCTCTTTTGCAAGAAAGAACAAGGAGGAAAATTCAGGTGCTGCAAGGCTGCGGGAAGGATGAATTACTCAAGGTAAACGTTAACATTATGTCGTAAGCGCATAAATTCAATGAGCTATATGTATGTGTTTGGATATATGCATTGAAAAACCCTCTCTATGTGGTATGTCATAAATCTTTCATATTTCTCCTTCCTAATTTTTCACGAGGAAGTGTTATCAAGTAGCAATTATAGCAACATTACAGCGTAGCAGAATTTGAATAAATCACTTTTGTTCTGCGATATGCTATTTAGTATAAAATGTTATTAAATTGCAAAATTTGAATAAATCACTATGGTTCTGCTGATTGAACATGATATTGTGACTTGAAAAGGAACATAACCAATCCGAATTTTCTTCTTTTTTCTCAGGTAATGGACTATGCATCTCTCCCACACTTTTGCAAAAAACAAGATTCGAAGTCATCAAGACATAATACATCAGCAGGAGTAAATACTACTGAAAACTGTTTCTCCTTCAATCATGTCTTCCATCAACAACTCTACAACTACATAAAGCAACAAGCTAACTTTGTTGAGTCGATATCGCCAATGAGACAAGGATCCTTCTATGTAGACATACCAGAGCCAGACCCTGATGATGCCAAAATAGCAAAGACCATTGAAGTTGAGTTTCACAAATTGGAAAATCAGAATAATGGAACCATTGAAGTTGAGTTTCACAAATTGGAAATTCAGAATAATGGTTTTACTAACTCACTAAATGGTCTTGCAGTTAATGGTCATTGAGTGGAAATTGGGTCACTTTTATTTCTTGATTGCTTTATGATATATATCTATTTGATATGGAAGGTTATACCTGTTCTTTATAAAGGGTTATATACCAAGTTATTATTTTAGATGTAATATTGTAATGTTTGCATCAACTCGATGCAAATATCTTCAGATACACGCTTTAATCTAATTTCTATAACCATGTTGGATAATGAGTATATGATATAATATTTGTTTAACATAGAAAAGATGGCACCATGTTATAATTGCTATGATATAACTATCTTGATGCATTGTTCCTTGTCATCTTTATTTAGTTATTTGAACTCAAAAGTTTTACTCAAATGTTAAGTTCGTATAAGGTGCTTTCATATTGGATAATACTTGCATATGAATTTCCCTCTAGGTTTCAAAATAAATTAATACTGCTAACTATAATTAAAATGACAATGTCTTTTAATTATTTCACATTAACTAACATTTCACATACTCTTCACGAGAGTAGTTCACTTCAACTGTCTATCATCAAAACAAAATAATACATTTTGAAAAATAAAAAACACTATTTTCGGAACTTTAATTCCTCTATTCTCCTAATTTGTTCGGAAAAAATACCTTAATTACAACTTTTATAAAAATTTGTAGGTGTTGGATAATTTATATATATAAAATTAGGTGACTTCAAATGATTAATTGTTAGATATACCCAACAAAACTCCATAGATACATTTATAGTGCTTTCACTTAACTTTTACTCTATCTGACACACACACATGACACATGACATAGGTCCAGTGAAAGGATTCAATCCACCAATCATGAAAGCTTAATATCAACAGAAAAATACCAATATTTTTTACCAATAGATTTTAATTTTTTTCTACTGGTTCCATTTACATATAATGCATGTCCCCAAACTATTAACACCACACAATATACTTTCCTTCAAACACACTTCATTATCATAATCTAAACAAATTCCTCAACTACACACAAATCAACATGTTTTGTTTTCTCTCACATTCATTCAACACCTTCTGCACAAACTATACAGGATTCTCACCAGGTAAATAAGAAGCAGATCCACCTTCAACATAGTTTTTCTTCCTATGAAAGATACCACTGATATTCGGCAACACGGTTTTCTTCGAAAACGAAACCTTCTCTTTTTCCAACTTCCTCACTTCAACTGTTGTATGAGGAGGAGGAGGAGGAGGAGGATTCTGCTTTTGAAACCTATAATGCTGAGGAGATGATTGCGACGACATCTGTGTTTCAGCCAGTATTCGAGCTGCAGCTTCGGCTGCCTTTTTCTGCTCCCGCTCGCGCCATCTTCGAAGCTCGCTCTCTACCGCCCTCTTTGCTGCTTCGGCCATCTCAGCCTTTTTCAAGGCCTCTTGTGTCGCAGTCTTCATATCATCAATCTCCTTCTGAGTTGCTTCCAACTTTTGCAAAACCTCGTTTTCGCTAGCCTTCACGGCTTCTACCTGTGCCTTGGCAGCATCCACTTTCATGTCTGCTAATTTATCAGACTCCTCGACTTTCCGATTCAGCGACTCAAACTCCTCCACCGAGATTGTAATAACGGCACCAGATTCCGACGACGTTGATGCGCGTGCAGCACTGGTCCTTTCAGTTAGTGCTGTAATCTGCTCGAGAGCACTAGCTTCGGCTGCTTTTGCTGCTTCTGCTTCTTCCATTGCTTCTTTAAGCTTTTTCTCTGCATCTTCTAATGCAAGCTTGGTAGCTTCAGCTTCCTTCTTTAACTCGGCTGTCTTGTTCTTCATATCTTCTGCTTCCCGCCGTGCATCCTCGGTTTCAGATGTCAGCTGACTCAGCGTCGAGATCATTTCCTCAGATGCACCTCTAACCTTAGATTCTTCGGTCAAACAGGTTTCAAGCTCAGACCTACTTTTGCGGAGTTTGACATGTAGATTACCGACATTGGATTCCGTTTCCGACTCTTTGTCCTTCAATTCCAAATGTTCTTTCTTTACCTTCTCTATTTCCACCTTCAGAGTCTCTACCAAGGTTCTAAGAGAGTTTTCCTCATCGACTACTTTCTGCAGTGATTCTTTAGCACCATCAAGCTCCGAAGTAATGGTTTTCACAGAGTCCAAGTCAGATGACCTTTTGTTTTCCATTTCTGTTTGCAGAACTGCAATTTCACTCATTGCCTCAGCCAACTGCACCTCAAGATTTTTCGTCAGATTAGGACTGAATTCCTTTTTTAAAGCAAGTAATTTCTTTTCGGATTGTTCAAGGGTAGCTTTATATGATTGTCTAAGAGCATCTTTCTCGGTTAATATCGATGCTTGCTGTTGCTGTGCTTCCACGAATGCAAGTTTTTCTTGCTCAATTGACTCCTTTGCAGCTGAAATTTCTTTCAACAGCTCAGATACCCTTAACGTGTTTTCCTTCATCAAATTTTCAGCTTCTGCTGCTTGCTTGAGAGCCAACGCTGTTGCATCCGAGGATGAATCATATTCCTGACGAGTTTTCCTCAGTTCTTGCTTAGCAGCATCAAGTTCTGTCATTATTGATGCATACCTTTTAACTGCAGTTTCTAACTCTTCTTTCCAGGCATTGTTTATTCCATCAGAGTCGCCATACTTCTGTTTCGCCTGAACTTTTGCAGCTTCTGTTGCCTTGATTGCTAACTCCCTAGATTCAGTGATAAGTTTTAGCTTTTGTGTCAACTCCTCGACTGTCCTTTTAGCCCTTTGGAGCTCCACAAGAGCTTGAGCCTTAGTAGTTTCAGCATTCTTTACTTGTTCTTTTAACTTGTTTAGCTCTTTTTGGGCTACATGAAGTTCTGTCTCCTTCGCCAAAACTCTCTAGTGAAAGAAGAAAATTGAAAATTACATAATGAAAAAGACAAAATGCATTATAAGCTTGAAAGAAGGAAATAGAATATTGCCATAAGGTAACCTAGTTCAGTTTTCAAAAGATAGAAGAGCTTGTTTAAGGAAAAGCTTTTTGTTTCCACCTTCTAATTATTATTAATAATTACAAATAATGTGACATTGTTTTCACCTTATTTTCTGTTTTCAAAGATTGATATTTGTTTCGTGTGAAAACAACATTATATTGTTTTCACCACTTGTACAAATCTTTGACAATGGAAAAATAAGTTAAAAAAATAGGTAGCATTTGGTTAATTGTTAGTGAAAACAGAAACCATTTCCAGAAACCAAACATATCTTTGTGTGTTATCCAATTAAAAGTAGACTTCTATGGTAATTAATTATTAATACAGCGAATATAGTTTTGCATAATGTTATTACATGGAAGACGTAACATAGTTCTCGAATTGATCAAAACAAGTCCCTTCATATCCATGAGATATTCCCATTTAAATGGTCAAAACGACACCATGTTGTGACCAAATCTACAAAAAGAACTGAACAAAAACAAAGTATTCCAACACAGTTTGAATATCTTTCAACCAAGAACATTGTTGAGACACCCCATAAATCTTGTTTCGAAATGTCATAGGCGATATCTGCACACAATTTAGTAGAGTATAGATGATTTTATGAATATGATTTATCATAAAAAATCCAAACCATCTACAACTTAAGATAATCTAACTCAGAAGTCAGAATTATATTTTTTAAATAAAAGCTACAACATTCTGAAAGTGTTATCATAAGGGCCAAAGTAAATAAAACTGAAAATATGTTAAAAGTGCCATCAGAATGGATTAGTGTCGAAAATAGTGATTTGTTCTATAGCCGCAATTTGCTACATTTTGTACTAAAAAGTGTATCGTTGAACAATAGCAATTTGTTCAAATTTCGTTACACAGCCTGCGCTATACTACTATTATAGGTGCTATTTAACAGTACTGCAATGGATTTGTAGCTGAGAAAACCTACTAATACAAAACTGAAAATTACCTCGGCAGAATAAGCTTTTGCCTTCTTAATGATAGGTCTTTCCCCAGAGAAAGCACCTTCACCAAATAGATTCACAGCATCTTTAACAGATTGAAAAGGTGGGCTGGTGTCAATCTCTCCAACCTCTGGTTTTGGACTTGGATTGGGAGAGTCCGTAGCAGTGTGCCGGATTTTCGCTACCATTGTACTTTAGAGATCTAACTATTAAGCACCTCAAAACCAACCTGTTATTATAAACATGTTAGAGGAAAGAATTTAAACTAAAAGTATTATCATCACCATAAACTAGTAAATAAGGAAATTATCCACATAAAAGTTAAAGCAATCCCAAGTTTCAAAAACAGCTTTTCAAACATAGGCTCTATTTGGTAAAAAAATAGAGGATGACGGATAAACTAGCTAATAGTGGATGAACTTAAAGCAGATAAGCTGACTGATAGTTGATAGGGGATAAGCAAGCTGATTGAATTTAAAATATTTGATAATATTATTAGCTAATTGATAAGTATAAAATGACATAAAAATATATTTATTAATTAATATTTAAATTTGTTCAATTAAGATAATGAGGGGTAAAACTGAGAAAAAATATGGAACACTACAAGCTATAAGATCAAACGCTACTTGAAGTAGTATCTTAAAAATGCTATAAGCTCGTGATCTATTTTGGTCATATGAGCTTATACGCTATAAACTAGCGGTTTGGCCTTGCCAAACGCACACATAAAGTAAGACCACAACAAATAACCTTTAAAATAGGAATTTGGCATAAAAATGATTGCTGTGCAGTGTTAATACTCTAACTCAAGATAGATATGATTGGAAGACCTTATAATCAGTAATAACACTGGCCATCAGGTTCATTGAAAAGCTTGAAACAGTAAGATTCTCTCTTAAAATACTTAATTTACCTATCAATAGCTTACTTTGGATTAATTTCCCACACAGTCCATGATTCCAGAATCTAACAAGTAAGATCCATTAAAAACAATACACATAATGCATAAACTCAGCAAATAATTAATAATAATGCAATTTTAACAATTCATGTTAAACATGAAACAGTCCATTCACAATTGCAAAACCTAATACATAAAGAATGTCCGGAGCTTTCAGCTGTGCAAATAAGTCCCAACAACCAAAAATGCAAAAATTGCATGCAATTCACAATTAATATGTGAAAATAGCACCAAAATATTTCAAATTCAACTCACTATTTTAATTCCAAAGACTTTTTCAGTTCAAAGCATCACCTTCAGAATGAAAAGAACATAAAAAATTTAAAAATATTTAATTAAAATTTGTCGACAAACACAAAGTCAAGGGTCAAAATCACAGGGCAAATGAAGAACACTGCAAATTGAAAGTCCATGAGCAAACAAAAAAAACAAGTTGGGTCTAAACGACAGAAAACAAGACCAAACACCACAAACAAAACTTAAATTTAAAACGACAAAAAGAAAAGCAAAAACAGCGAAGAGTAACAAAAAAAAAAAAAAACAAAGGAAGCAAAATAAAGTAGCTAGTTCAAAAACCCATCAAGAAAATCCAAAATACTTTAAAACCCAGAATCTCAAAAACAATAAACCTTCTAGCTTTAACTAAATCAGCAAGAAAATCCATCAAAAAAATTAAAAATAAAATCATAAACTCACCTTCCAGAATCGATTCTTCAAAACTTTTCAACTACTAAGAAACTCAGTGATTTTGAATCTCAAGTGAGAAAGAGAGAGAGAGTTGGTGGAGAGAGAAAGTGATGGATGTGTTTGAAAATACAAAAGCTGTTGAAGACAAATTTTTTGCATCAGCATAATAGTAACAAACAAACAAACAAACAAGACGGGGAGAGATGAGAGTGTAATATCAGCTGCATCCGTTTCTATTTTAAAACTTGTGTTCCTGCTTCGGGGTGTGTTTGCTTTGGTGACTTTTAGTTTGTGAAAAGACGTTTATGTCCTTAAGATGAGGACACAGCTTGTGAAAAGGGGTAGGAACATGTGAGTGTCCGCCACGTCATCATATCACGGTTCAAAATGAAACAGTGTTGGTGAGATGACTTAAAATATTAATAGGACAATTGAAATCATATTTTATTTTATATAAATTCCACTAAATTTATATATTATTTATTTTATGAAATATTTTAACTAATCAAAGAATACAAATTAAATAATGTGTTTTTAACGTTTCAATTTTATTTTTTTTTAACTACGGGATAATGGAAAATTGAAATAGTTGACGGTGAGAGAAAGAGGTGTTAAGACAGCAAAAAGGCAAGTCCTTTTAATTTGCCCTATTTCTTTCTTCATGGTTGTCGCCAATAATTGCGAAAATAAATTGAAAGTGAGGGAAATTATTAATTAACTAAATAAATAAAGTAACACAAACTCTCACACGCCTTTGCTTTGTAATCCACTCATATCTAATTGGAGCTCGACAAAGTTATAGAAAGCTCAAGACTAACCTAACATCTACAAAGGTTGTACTATTGTCAACGAGTGTTTTCCATAGGCAGCGGAATGCAAACTCTGTCTTGAATTGAATTGAATTGAAGTGAAGGTTAGCCTGGTCCAAAACATACGTGACACTTGACACTATCAACGAGAAATTTGTATTACCTACTTTTGTAACTAGGGATCGAAATTGGACCAATGCCTATAGGATATGTACAAAAAAATACCTACGATCAAAAAACGTAAAAATTCACATTATAGATGCAAGTATAAATGCGACTAATTATCTACTAAAATAAATAGATATGAATGCATTAATATTAGAGGTAGATGTTGAACCAAGATTAAATTGTTGTATTGTAGAGGTTGATTTTATAAATGTAAAATTATGTATAGAAAAACTATTGATCACTTTAAAACCATTAAAATAAATATAAATAAGTAATAAGTGATTTTGTAACAAGAAAAACATTACTATTTAGTAATGGTAATCCAAATTTTACTAGTTATGATTAAAATATTAAAACAATGAATACTATGAAATTCACACATATATATGCCTCGTCAGCTCTTGTTTGCAGTTCTACTACTACTTTGTTTTTGAAATTGACTTTTCAGTCATATACATGTCTAGTGATCGATGTTATTGCTCCTACCATATTTCTACAAATTAAATGGAAGTTCTTATAATGCCCAAAATCTAAGTTTCTTTATTTTTTAAAACCTAAGTTTCTTGATTTAGGTAATATAAGTTTTTATTTTATTTTATAATTGCATAGAGTTTTGAGCATTGGTAGACAAGCACGTGAGAATCTCCTCAAATTGCCATGGACGATACTTAGGCTTGACAATCAAAAACAAAATTAACCTTTTTTTATTGTTAAAACAAAATCAAACTTTGCATAAATTAAAGTTGGCACAACAAAATTGAATGGGCACAACGAAATCAGCCATGTGCCTTTTATTTACCTGATTGAAAAAACTGTAAAAATTTAAGAGAATCATGTGATTGAATGAGTACTATAAAAAATATGAGAGTGAATTAAAAGGGTATTTAATCTGCACCGTTGATTTACATCCAATGGTTTATATTTGTTCTTCTAGTTTTTTCTCATTTGATATATCCCTGTACATAATCCACATATATATTTCGGGTCATGCATATTAAATTTTTGCAAAATAGATTTTTGAAATAAAACTACAAATAAAAAATTGATTTAAATAATTTATTATAAAAAATCATTTAAATATTTAATTTTTGTTGTATAATATTTTTTAAAGAATAAAATTTCAAAAAAATACTTAAAAATAAGATATTTTGAATAATTTCTCATAAAAAACATCTTCAAGATATATCTTTTAAAAAAATATGATTTTATTATGCTAAAATCTATATATAACAATGAATATATAAGTTATTATATATGAAAATTATTTTTATAATATACAACAAATGAGTACGAAATAAGTTTTACAATCTTTGATTAAATTTTTATACAAATAATCTTTAAAAGTATAGAGTTAAAATTAATTTTTTAAATCTATAATGAGTAGATCCAATATCTCTAAACAATTTTTTTTCAATGATCATCTCGTTAAAGAAGGAGAATGAACATGTAAATATATTAAAACATTTTGGCGAAATTGACCAAACCACCCTTAAAAGCTGAAATATAATTACAAAAAATGTCACATATTTTGGTCGGGAGAACGTTAAAAGGTTTTGCCACAAGACCTAATTTTTCTTTGCTTTAAATTTTCAACCCTTATTTGATGGAAAACATGGGTGGATAGTTGTGTAGTTAACCAATCATCTTGGTTCGTTACTATTCACGAAAGTGGTATTCGGGATAAACATTTTCCATTTTTAAATATATATAAAAAAATGTATGAAATATAACATATAACATGATATATATCATTAGGTTATGTATGTGCATCATCCAAATTAAAAGTGAAGTCTTTAATTCATATATCCGCATGAAGTATTTGAATTCTAGGGGATGGTTAAGAGAATGCTTGCGGCTTAAAGGGTTAAGAGAATGCTTCCTCCAAGGAGTATGTTTTTCCATATTTCTTGCACCAACTTTCAAATAATATTTCTAAGAAGACGAGGTGAGAGAGCTTAAAGTTAGTATTACATTAATAATATTCATTAAATGAGAGAGTCAATTGTATTAAAACTCATTATAAATTATGAAAGATATAAATTGTTTTGTTCAAGCTTCACATTTGCATTTGTAAAATACATAAAATGACTTGCTCACTTCTAGCTCTTCAATGAAGAGTGTATTTTGTTTTTTATAAACGTTTTTTAATCTTATATATTTCTTATTTTATATATATTTTTATGTTTGTTGCGGTTTGTTTATTTATTTATTTCTATTTCTTCTTTGCAGTTTTATATTTATTTTTTAAATTTTTGTTGATTTTTATTTGTAAATAGAGTCGTTGACTTGATAATTTAAAATGACTGATTTGACACCTTATGAAAAATATTAAATCTTAATAAGCGTATATAAGGTGTGGTTGAAAATGAATTCATCACATTAAAAGTTTTTTTCCTTTATCAATAAAATTATTTTTATCATTTGCTTTTTATTTCTTTTCACATATATCATAGAGGCTTACTTATTTGTGTCAAAATTCAAAGGAACAATAAAAATCACTTACTTATTTTTTTATTCCATGTATTCTTTGTTGTTTTTATTAAAGACTTCCTCAAAAAATGAAATAATTTTAAATGTCGACAATTATGAAATATTTTTGAATATGTTGACAGAAATAATTTAAAAAAATTTATTGAACATAAATACAGCTGAATAAAAATCTACAAATGGTCTTAAAAATTTAAAATTTTATTCGATTGAATTTTATGAACAATGAATTTTGAAATATAGACAAATATATCTGATATCGACAAAAATCAGAGAATAATAACTCAATTTAAATTTATAGTATTTAAAAATTAAATATACATTCTTAAATAAAAATAGCTAACTATTAAATATTAGAAAAGATTCAGAACTATTTTTAAAAAAATATTTACAAAACAATAAGAAATATAGAAATTGTGTCTATAAAAAAACTAATACATAACTAGATAATATGTAGTCTACTTTCACCTTTTTCTTATAAAATAAATTTAAAATCGACAATATGTAGTCTACTTTCATTTTTTTTCATAAAATAAATTTAAAATCGACGTGTCTCAAATATGATTACTACAACAGAAAGAATCTATAGAAAAAAATTAAATAAAAAACACACACAACTCTATTATTATTCTCTTTTACTTATGGTTTTCCAAATGCTACATTAATTACATTAAATAGCAATAAAATAAATAAATATGGTTGTACCCAAAAAAAATGGAAGATTAAATGTATTTTTAGGTCAAAAGATTAAGTGTTAAAAATTATTTTTCAAACTAGTTGTAATTATAAATGTTATTAAAAGTCTACCTTATAAAATAAAATTATTTTGAATTGAGAGGGTTTTGTAATATTTTTGGATTTGTCAAGGTACAAAGGAAATAATTTAAGAGGATTTATTGGACACAAATACACCTAAATATATGCAATGAATTCATTAATGGTTTTAATTACAATATGCAATGGATAATTTAAAGTGTTTATTAGGGGTTGGGTAGCTTGTCTGATTTAGACTAAGGTTGAACAAGTGAAGGAGAGTAAAAGGACTATTCAAATCCGTGGAGGAGAAAAATCAACGTTCATCATGATGTAAGAGTAAATTTATTTGCTGAAATCAACCACTTTATTATTCATATCTTATCTTATTTATCTATAATAGTGTAACAATGTCTTACATTATTAGGATTGCAATAAGGGACCGAGGGTATTCGACAGGTGCGGTGGCATAGGGCATCCATTTTCTTTTCTCACTAAGTATACATATACTTCATATACTCATTTTTTAAGCTAAGGTGTTTCCTAAAGATTATATTGTCATATTCAAATAATTTTAAATAAAAAAACTACTTTCAATCTTTTTTACAAGAAGCCGTTGGAAAATTTGATGTATATTAATTTTTATTGATCTAATTGTCTTTTATACTACTATTAGAAAAAAAATTAAAGATTATCTTACAAAATTTAATTTTTATATCCCGTTTTAGTATATATACATTTTACCTTGTTAATTAATTATAAAAGTATTTGACTTTAATCATAATGATCTTTATAGTCACAATCATAATGGTATTTTATTTTTATATTGTCGGCATATAAAAATTAAACTTTATTTTTAAATAGTTCTAACCCACACATATACCTACACTAGTTTGAGAGAGAGACCTTGAAGAGAACAATATTCTCTTAAGCATACATATCTTGACCACCTGTGACTAATATAGAGAAAGACCAAACAAAATAGATAACAAATTATTAAGTGAAATGCAAGAAAAGTTATAATTAAAAAGAAAAAAAAATAGAATAACATAACTTGAATGAATTGAGCAATTTAATTTTTATGGCCCATTAGTGAATATATTTTTTACCTTGTCAATCAATTATAAAACAATAATGGTCTTTATAGTCACAATCATAACGGTATGTTTTTTACATTGTCAATATATAAAAATTAAACTCTATTTTAAAATAGTTCTAACTCACACACATGTCTACACTAGTTTGAGAGAGAGACCTTGAAAAGAACAATCTTCTCTTGAGCGTACATATCTTGATTGTCATAGGATTGAAATTCAGCTAGCTTTGACTAATATAGAAAGACCAAACAAAATTATTAAGGGAAATGCAAGAAAAGTTATAATTAGAAAGAAAAAAAAGTAACAAAACTTGAATGAATTGAGCAATTTAAGTAACAAAAGAGAAGGTAGCTGATGGGAATAAATTCAGAAACACCATAACAAATAAATATATGACAACAAATTAATCAAATAAAAGTGCATAAAGAAGACCAATATTTTAACGTGAAAAATATATCGATGCAAGGATAAAAACTATGAGTCGTCAGGACTAAATAAATAGCTCTACTATAATCAAATAAGGGTAAAAGAGAGTATCAAAATGATGCATAAATTGTGTCTACAACCAGTCAAAATAGCAAATCACTAAAAGTTACAAATGAAAAACAAGAAGATGAAAAACACTCCAAGTTACCAACCTACTGCCCAAATATAAGGTTGATCCAACAGTTAACGAATGCACATTCGATATTTTCCAAGATTGATTTGACAACGTCTTGAATGGTGATAGCATTTCAGCAAGTGTACTGAATCGTTGCAAGTAATAATAAAATGGTAGTACCGAGTGTCGAACTCAAGGATTGCATTTTACTATCGAATTATATTTAATTACTAAAATTGAACAAAAACTTCTCAAGTTGGTTGAAACAATATTTAGAATTAATAACAGAAATAAAATTGACCTTTTATAATAAGAAAAATGTCAGAGATGAGTTTCACTTCGAATCCAACCTTGGTGTCTAATTTGATCCTAGTTATTGAATTATTACTGAATTCTCTTTTATTATTCTTGCCATAATGTCTTAGTGACAGAACCTTTAATTTCAAAGTAACCCCTAATTCCTTAGTAGATTTAAGATTAGAATTAAGCATTACCGTACAGAAATTCTTTTGTAAATTATTGCTTTGCAACTAATTTAATTGGTTTGATGACCTGCATCTATGTATAGACTACAAATTCATGAATTCCTCATCTCAAGCATTCGTAATGTCCACTTCCGTTTTAAAATACAAATCGTAGAACATTTTAATGTTGATCAAGCAATAAAAAGCATTAAGCACATAGATGAGAAAAATAATTCAATAAACTCATTCATATAACTAGAAATCAAATCATAAAAATAAGGGTTTCATCTTGTTACACTCATCCCTAACAAATAGGGTTTAGTTACTCATGACATAGATGAAAAAGATAGAGATTAGAGAAGAATTACAAGAAGGATTCATGAATGATTCTTGATAAAGCTGCTCCAATGATGTTAGAGGCGACCGTCTTTGAGTTTCTATGCTAGGGCACAAGTCTCCCAACTTCCCAAGAGTCAAAAAGATCCTTAAACAGTGAAAAATTGTGTTTTTATGAATGCTAATGCGTGTCGCACCCCAGGCGCAGGATTTACGCTCCGAGCGCGCCTGGACAGTGCTGAAAGGCTGGAAATGCGTCTCAGGCGCAGCTGGCGTGCTTTATGCGCACAACATCTGATTTCTGACGTATACTGCATTTTACTCCTCTTTAAAGTATGAATTTAGTTCCGGTGTCTTCATGAAAGTTGTAGATATGGATCTTAGGTTTCATTTGCACTTGGTTTGACTCCAATTGGACATCTACATCTCCAGATATGGCTGAAATACTCTACATATGTAATGTTGATTTCTCACCAAAATTTAGTACTGCACTAAAACAAAGTAACACCACAAAACTCCGAAAAATCCCTGCTTAATCAAGGAAATAATAACATAAATATTTCATTAAATCAAAGAACTAAAATCAACAAAATATATCAAATAACTCATTAAATTAACTAATGATTAAAGATAAATAAGACTAAAATCAATGAAAAATATGCATATGATGAAGAGTCATCACAACCCCAAATTTAATCTATTGCTTATCCCCAAACAACAATTATTTTCAGATTTGGTATAGTTAAAAGCAAACTTAAACTCAATTTTCAAAGTTCCAGCTACTACAAAATATTTTTCAAAGTTGTAGCTACTACAAAACATTCATCATGCTTTATGGTTGCTTAAAAAAAAGCAACACAATTTGTACATTTTAGCATTCATTCATCAAGTTCAACTATCTCTTCACACAATCTCACCAAAATTTCTCTCAAGTGTTTAGAAAGGGTTATGAATTCATCACTCAAATCATAGAATATGCATCACGCTACTATATGCTTGAAAAAATTATAGTTAGCAATCACAATGCAGTAAACACATACATTTTTGGAGGACTTTTAGGTTGTAATGGGGCTTAGGTAAGGGTATGACATTTTGGGATAGTAGGCTTTACTACTTGGAGTTAGGCATACATTTTCAAATATTCTACAACTTTTTATATTTCTTCAACTTTTTCAATGTGTAGATTCTCAAATATTGACAAAAGAACCAAAAAGATATTATTTATCTTCTTCAACTTCTTTTTTTTCTTTTTTCTTTTTTTTTTTTTCTTTTTCTTTTTTGTGCGAATCACCACCCCAAACTTAAAAGGTTGCTATCTCATGAGCAACCCCAAACTTAGAACTTTATTAAGACAATAAATTTTTTTTTCTACCTAACTCCAACTAAGGTGAATTAATTAAAGTAAGGTATTTGACTTGTAATGTGGCTAGTAACCGAAATAAAATGGAAATGCTCAAAGGGGCTAGCAAAGGGTAAAATTTTCATATGGTAGTTAGAAAAGCTCAAACAACCAAACAAAATTGCCTCAATGTATGCATAAATTACAAATCATGCAAGTCAGAATTAGTGCAAGTTCTAGAGAGATAACACATGTTTAGATGATCACACAACTAAGAATTTAAATGTTTAGGCTCAAAAGCTCACAACTAGGATAATAAGAGAGAGTATGAACAATCAAAATAATGCAAAACATGCAACTATAAAATTTATTTAGCTTCTTTTTTTTTTAATTTTTTTTTTAAAAATGCGAGTAAGACTTCGACAACCAAGGAGTAATCAACATTGCATGAATTAGTGAAATTTATCGAATTGAACAATGATATGAGCAAAGAAATAGAGTTTAAATTTCAAAATCCCAAACATAAAACTTAAGATCAAATGCAAGTTGTTAATAATTCTTCATCATAGTGTACGTTTACACACAATTAGAAAGAGACAAATTCAAATAACAAAAATAAGATTGCAAAAAATAAAAGTTACCTCTACCTGTGGGTTGCCTCCTACGAAGAGCTTCTTTAAAGTCATTAGCTTGACGCCTCAACTATTGTCAAGGTGACATATATGACAGGAAGAACACATCATTTTTCTTCTTCTTTTTGTTTGGTAGAAATTCCATGAACTTGAGAAATAAAAGATGTTGCTTCCACGTCCTTCTCAACTGGACATTGATGAGCAAGGCATAGATTGAATCTCGAACTTTATCAATCTCTTCTTTTTTCTTTTCCTCGTTCTTCTTTTCCTCTTACTTAACTTCTTCTACCACAACAATGAAATTATCTTCAATCTTCAACTTCTCCTCCATCATCTCAAACTTAACCACTTACTCAAATAACCTCTCACATTGACTTTCAAATCTTTCAATTGAAATCATGTTATTCTTCATGAATTCAATCAAAACGTATATAATGTGAAAGTCTTTGTCATCTGATTCTTTGGATAGAATTTTAGGAGGTAGAATTTGTTTCCAATTGATCTTTTTAATATAACATTCGTCGTTTTCTGTAACTTTGAGAAAAAAATCTTCATATTCTATTAGTTCATCCAGGTCATGTGAACAATGTTCATTCTTATGTGCTTCTCTACAAAAGTCACATATAAGAGGTTGCATCGAAGGGATCTGAGGGTGATATCTTAAAAATGTATAACTCAAGATTTTCTCCTCAATCATGCGACATATACCAAATATAAGACAAGTATCACACTCTTCATATAATTGTAGTAGAATATCATCATTATAATCTTCCATGCTTTACAGCGAATAGTTATCTCAAACAAAGAAGAGACAAACCACTAGACATGACATTAGCAAGCTCAACAAATAAAAATAGAAAATAAAAGATTTTTTTTTTCAAAAAATCAAAAATAAGATCAAAAATTTTTACTGCAGAGCAAAAACTTTTAATTAAGTAAATACATTAAATTCAATAGTGATATGGCAATCCCCGACAACGGCGCCAAAAACTTGATATCGTTTCAGCAAGTGTACTGAATCATTGCAAGTAATAATAAAACAGTAGTACCGAGTATCGAACTCAAGGACTGCATTTTACTATCGAATTATATTTAATTAATAAAATTGAACAAAAAATTCTCAAGTTGGTTGAAACAATATTTAGAATTAATAACATAAATAAAATTGACCATTTATAATGAGAAAAATGTCAGGGATGAGTTTCACGTCGAATCCAACCTTGGTGTCTAGTTTGATCCTAGTTACTAAATTTCTTTATTGAATTATTACCGAATTCTCTTTATTATTCTTGCCCTAATGTCTTAGTGACATAACCTTTAATTCCAAAGTAACCCCTAATTCCTTAGTAGATTTAAGATTAGAATTAAGCATTACCGTACAAAAATTCTCTTGTAAATTATTGCTTTGCAACTAATTTAATTGGTTTCATGACATGCATCTATGTCTAGACTACAAATTCATGAATTTCTTATCTCAAGCATTGTAAAGTCCACTTCCGTTTCAAAATACAAATCGTAAAACATTTTAATGTTGATCAAGCAATAAAAAACATTAAGCATATAGATGAGAAAAATAATCCAATAAACTCATTCATATAACTAGAAATCAAATCATAAAAATAAGGATTTCATCTTGTTACACTCATCCCTAACAAATATGGTTTAGTTACTCATGTCAGAGATAAAAGAGATAGAGATTAGAGAAGAATTACAAGAAGGATTCATGAATGATTATTGATAAAACTGCTCCACTGATGTTAGAAACGAGCGTCTTTGAGTTTCTATGCTAGGGCACAAGTCTCCCAACTTCCCAAGAGTAAAAAAGATCCCTAAAAAGTGAAAAATTGTGTTTTTATGAATGTTGATGCGTGTCGCGCCTCCCAGGCGCAGGATTTGTGCTTCGGGCGCGTCTGGACAGTGCTGAAAGACTGGAAATGCGCCTCAGGCGCAGCTGGCGCGCTTTAGGCGCACAACCTCTGTTGTCTGACGTATACTGCATTGTACTCCTCTTTCGAGTCTGAATTTGGTTCCGGTGTCTTCATGAAAGTTGTAGATATGGATCTTAGATTTCATTTGCACTTGGTTTGACTCCAATTGGACTTCTACAACTCCAGATATGGCTGAAATACACTACATAGGTCATGTTGATTTCTCACCAAAATTCCTCACTGCATTGAAACAAAGTAACAACACAAAACTCCGAAAAATCCCTACTTAATCAAGGAAATAATAACATAAATATCTCATTAAATCAAAGAACTAAAATCAACAAAATATATCAAATAACTCCTTAAATTAACTAATGATTAAAGATAAATAAGACTAAAATCGATGAAAAATATGCATATGATGAAGGGAGCTCAATACCCAACATATCTCTTTCTCACAACTATGTGGAGATAATTGTCAAATCAATTATATCACAAAAGGTTTCAAACTTCTCTCTTGATAATGATTTAGTCATCATATCATAACCATTATAATCAACACGGAATTTAGCCAACTCCAACAACGTAGCTTCTAAGACATCGCATATCTAATGATACCTCCAATCAATGTGTTTGGACCTACTATTAAATGTCAAATTCTTACCATGAGGAATATAACTTTGACTATAGAAAAATAATACATATTTGTCCTGAATAAACTCAAGCTCTTGCAAGAATTTTTTCAACCAAATCAATTATTTGCATGCTTCGGTAATGATAATGAACTATGCCTCTGTTGTATACAATGCTACACATTTCTGTAATTTGGACTGCCAAACCACAACTCTCTCTGCAAATTTAATCATGTAACCTGAAGTGGACTTCCTCGAATCAATATCTTCAGCCATATACGAGTCGGAGTACCCGACCAAACTAAGTTTGTCACCTCCAAAAAAAGCATCATACGTGTAGTACCACAAAGATACCTCAAAATCTATTTTACAACATTCCATTGCTCTCTAACCGAATTTGACAAAAATCTACTAAGGAATATAACTTTGACTATAGAAAAATAATACATATTTGTCCTGAATAAACTCAAGCTCTTGCAAGAATTTTTTCAACCAAATCAATTATTTGCATGCTTCGGTAATGATAATGAACTATGCCTCTGTTGTATACAATGCTACACATTTCTGTAATTTGGACTGCCAAACCACAACTCTCTCTGCAAATTTAATCATGTAACCTGAAGTGGACTTCCTCGAATCAATATCTTCAGCCATATACGAGTCGGAGTACCCGACCAAACTAAGTTTGTCACCTCCAAAAAAAGCATCATACGTGTAGTACCACAAAGATACCTCAAAATCTATTTTACAACATTCCATTGCTCTCTAACCGAATTTGACAAAAATCTACTAAGGAATATAACTTTGACTATAGAAAAATAATACATATTTGTCCTGAATAAACTCAAGCTCTTGCAAGAATTTTTTCAACCAAATCAATTATTTGCATGCTTCGGTAATGATAATGAACTATGCCTCTGTTGTATACAATGCTACACATTTCTGTAATTTGGACTGCCAAACCACAAATCTCTATGCAAATTTAATCATGTAACCGGAGTACCCGACCAAACTAAATTTGTCACCTCCAAAAAAAGCATCATATGTGTAGTACCAAAAGATACCTCAAAATCTATTTTACAACATTCCATTGCTCTCTAACCGAATTTGACAAAAATCTACTAACTAACCAACAACATGCATAATATATGGCTTTGTACAAATCATTGCATACATCAAACTTCCCACATCAGACGCATAAATAACTCATTTCATGTCTCTTTTCTCGTCTTCACTAGAAGTTCATTATTTAGAACTCAACCTAAAATGAGTAGCAAGAGGAGTACTTACAACCTTAGAGTTTTCCATCTGAAACCTTTGCAACACTCTTTCAATATAGTGTTCTTGTGACATCCAAAGTTTCTTCTCCTTTCTGTGACACATGATTCTCATGCCAAGAAACTCTTTAATTGCTCCCATGTCTTTCATGGTAAAGGTCTCGTCCTAGAAATAGTGTTTTCAACAATAAGCATGTCATCAACATATAATAAAAGGATTATGAAATCATCATTAGAAAATTTTCTAACAAATACACAATGGTCAAAAGTAGTTTCATGTATCCTTGGTCACACATAACAGATTCAAACTTTTGGTACCACTGTCTTGGAGCTTGCTTCAAACCGTATGGACTGTTTCTCAGTCTACACACATAGTCTTCCTTTGCCTTCAACAAGAAAATCATCAGGTTGCTTCATGTAGATCTTTTTCTCCAAGTCACCATGAAGGAAAGCTGTTTTTACATCCATTTGTTCTAATTCAAAGCGATAATAAGAGTAAGATTAATAACATGTACTACCATGTACAATCCCTTACCCCAATATCTTTTCGAAAACTTAGCTTCAGTACACCAAAATTTGGATTTAGCCGCTCACGTTTAACAACGTTTGTTGGGTAAAATTGCTGTTTTTTTTTTTTTTAAACACGAAGTATCAGACAAAGCTTTTTCAAAAAACGCTATCAAGCTACACCAAAATTTATATTTTACAACGCATATGGCTTTATTTTAAAAGCTCTATAATAGTAAAACTTAAAAAAATATGGACACTTTAAAAGCACTTTTGACAAAAAGCACGGTAAATTTCAGCTATATTAATAAACATTTTATAAACAAAAAGCACGGTAAACCAAAACTTTCGCTGACAAATACCTCCCTCATAAACCAAAACACAATCATACTAACCTAATCTCTATTTTGTTTAGCTTGAATCATCTTCCTCTTCCTCACAAAGACCAAAACTCAATCACAGTAACTTAAACCTTATTTTGTTTCGCTTGAATCGCCCTCTCTCGCAAAATCCCTGTCTCTGCAAAACCTATGAATCGTTGTCCAAAGTTTGTCATCTTACACATAAATCCTCTCCTGATAAAACCCATAACCTTTTCTCGCTAAAACGTGAAACACTTCTTTGCATCAACAACCTGTTGGGAAAAATAGCATAAGTTAAAAAGAATTAAGACACAATCACAACACAAGAATATAACGTGGAAACTCCAAAACCAGAGAAAAAACCACGGCCGCTGTCTAAACCGGCAACCAGAGAATTAACACTATGTGAAAATTGTTACAACACATAGACTTCTCTCACTCACACCAAATACCCCAGTACAACCACACTCTTACAAAGCAAATATTTAAACTAAGTCAGATACAAGCTTAAAGAGCTATTGTTGACTGGTGCATTTGAAAACAAAGGACCAAAACCCAATATATAGCCTTGGCCTTCTCCTTATTCTCCCACACTAAAGGATGTGGGACTTGCAATCAACCCCAACAATCTCCACCTTGATTGTAAGAGTTACAACTTCCGCTTCCATTGTCTTACCGACAATCATACTCCACCATCAAAAGTACACTTCACTTGGAACTAAACCATCCCAAGAATTTTCTCCACTTGGAACTAAACCATT
The DNA here is from genome assembly GCF_000331145.2 of Cicer arietinum. Lineage (NCBI taxonomy): Eukaryota > Viridiplantae > Streptophyta > Magnoliopsida > Fabales > Fabaceae > Cicer > Cicer arietinum. The sequence goes on along the minus strand of NC_021164.2, from coordinate 54,115,420 downwards.
CCAAGAATTTTCTCATGTCGAAACCTTGCTGAAATTTATGGTGCAACTCCCATGTTGGCTTTCAGGAAGTTCTTCAGCCACCGACACATCACCACACACCTTGCATCAATGCCAACCAATGCATGTGTGCTGTTCTGAATCCGCTAGCAATAACTTGTCCTTTTTCATTGTATAGCGGAAATACCATAAGGACAAACTTTATCTTCTAGATGAGATCACCATCATCTCCCAAAACAAGGGAGACCTTGCCAGCACTTGTCTCAGAGTCTTTTTCAGATACTGCTCCACCTGGACAATTTCTCTTCACATGCCCAGGCTTTCCACATTCCCAGCACACCAAATTCTTTGCATGTATCTTCTTCCCATTAGCCCCACTTCTAGTCAGCAACATTGAGCTTGATGAAGTGCTTTCATCATTTTTCATTCTCCTTTCTTCAGAAATAATTTTAGTTGCAACTTCTTCAAAACTCAAACTTTCCTTCCCATACATCAGAACAGGTTTAAGATGAACATAGGAAGGTGGAAGGGACAAAATGAGCCTTAATGCTTTATCTTCATCATCAATCTCAACTTTGATAGATTCCAACTCAGAGACAATATTATTCAAAGTACTAAGATGATCAGAGATTTTCGTACCCTCATCCATGCGCAGATTGTGGAATTGCTCTTTCATCAACAACCGATTTGAGATGCCCTTAGCCTGATATAACCCTTCAAGCTTCTCCCAGAGTTGCTGGGCTGATGACAGATTTTGCACATTCGCAAGAACATTCCTTGCCAAACACAGACGAATAGCACTTGCAGCTCTCAAATCTAGTTCCTCCCACTTGTCGTCCTCCAAAATTTGTCATCTTACACATAAATCCTCTCCTGCTAAAACTCATAACCCTTTCTCGCTAAAACGTGAAACACTTCTTTGCATCAACAACCCTCAAGATAGAAACCCATGACCGCTCCAGTTGAAACACGCTGCTTATTTTTCCCGATAGTAAGTGTTTAAAACCTTTAGTTATAATTTGTCTCATAGATATTATCATGTCGACTATAATTTATTTGTTATTGATGTGTTGATTTTTATGTTATAGCTATTAGTAGAGCTGTTAAAAAAGCCCAAAAGTCTATGTCCCCATTTAAAAAATTTATTACTAAGCCCATAATATTAGGTCCCCTATTAAAATAATATTTTTAAAAGTCCAAATCCATTATTTCATTGGGTTTAACGGGCTTATATGCCCTCAATATTTTGCTAATTTTGAGATTTTTTTTTTCAAATATTTTCGAAATTTTTTTTCTCGAAAAAATATCGTAAAAAAATTTTTGTGAGAAAAATAAATGAAAAATCTCAAAAAAATCGATTTTTTTCTCGAATTAAAAAAATTTCGAAAAGAAATTGTAAATCATTTTTTATTGAAAAAAATAAAATAAAATAGATTTTTTTTGAAAAAATGGGCCTATAGTCCCACTACAATCACAAAATTTTAGGGGCTTTCTTTTTCTGGACCTTTTTAATTATGAAATTAATTTTAACCCCTCCAACATGTGGTTGAGGCCAATAATTACTCGGTTTGTCAAATTGACAGCTCTAACTATTAGTTGAGGTGAAATTTTGGAATGGTTATATACTTGTTTTTTGTTTTTCATGTGCTTCAATAATAGGATAAATATCTTGTTTAGTTGTTGCAATAATAGGATTCAAATTTATAAGATTGTTATATGTCTGTTATATACAAAACCTATGAATGAATAGTAGGAAAAATAGGAAAATATTTTTTTTTAAATGTTTAAGACATGTTATAATTGAATCTCACTTATTCACGCTGTTTTCTTTGATCTGTGCAAAAAAATATGAAGAAACATAATTGTATTTTCTGGAGTTATTCTTCAAGTTTCAGGTTAATATATCCTCACTCAACTTGATTGATGTTTTTGAATTTGTTTGATATAGTGTAACTCCACGACCACTGCAGTTGAAACACGATGTTTAGCTCAATGATAAGTGTCTAATATCTTTCTCGGTTATACTTTGTCTCAAAGACACTGTGGATTGTAATTTAATTGTTATTTATGTGTTGATTTCTATGTTATAAGTCTTATTTTGGGTTAAAAAGTGTGATGCTTTATACCTATTTTTTATTTATTTGATGCATTAATATGCTAAGCATTGTTGTTAAAATATATATTACTTATATTAAATTATATGTTTGAAATTGATTTGGTAGATACAAAACTTATGTCAGAAGATTGTTAATATATATGAAATTTATGCTATCCGATCGACAAGGGTTATGAGATATGATATATAGTAGGAAACGTAACAAATTTTTTAAATGTTTAAGTACTGTTAATCTCATTCATGTTGTTAGCTTTGATTTATAAAAAACACACACGAAGAAACAAATATTATTGTCCATGTATTTCTTTGATATATTAATGTACATGTTTTATTTTATAGTATTTTCGATAAGATAACAAAATAAATTGTAGATTCTTTATTTTGCTATTCATGGAAGAGATTGTTACTAAGACAAATTGAAGCACCTATTTTATTAGTTATATAAATAAGTTATAATTAAGTTAATCCATAAATGGTACGTTATTTTTATTAGTTATAAATAAGTTATACAAATTGAAGCATCTTTATTTTACAATGTGTCATATGCACATAGATCAAATTGAAGCGAACATTTAGAGCATGTTTGACTCTATTAAGCAACAATTGCATTCTCATTTTGGTTTGCAAACATACATCACCACCTTAGTTGATTATGTGTCAATAATGTGATGATTCATAGAATTAGAAGGGACTTTTGTTCAATAAAGGGTTTCTTGATGTACATCCATCCAAACTCTCGAATTCTATAACATAGTTGACAAAAAAAGTTTGTCGTCATTTTCTTTCCTTGAGACTTAGCTCTTAAATATCTTAAGCTAAATTGCATTCGTGATCCCGTAATTTAATTTCAGTTAACGTTTTAAGACATCAATGTTAATTTGTGTATCATTTGATGTCTTAAAATGATACACAAATTGTACTTATCTAGTCAAAATAACAAAGCACTAAAGCTTACAAATGGAAAACAAGAAGATGAAAAACACTCCAAAAGCCTGATATTATGTGAGTACCGTTTCTCCCTCTCTAGACGTATTTTCGTCGATCCGACCGTTGAAAACAAAAACCTATATGTTGCACACTTGCTTTCTAAAAATCAGACCAATCTAACGGTTGACGAATGTTCAATTAATATGTTTCTGAGATTGGTTTGACAAAATTGGGAATGAAGTTTACTCTTCTCTTTTGGTGGCTGCATTTTTTTTATAAAAAAAAATAGCTATCTCTTACAATCTTAATATGGCTCCTCTCCACTTGAATAAGTGAGACACATAATGAGTTACAATATTTGAGTCTTTCTCTACATAGAAAAAGAGCCCAATACTCAACATTAGTTTAAAGTCTTCAACAAGAAGGAGAACGAGAGGGAATGAGAGTGAGAGGGATAGAGAGAGGAAGAGAGATTTGGAGTTAGGGTTCAGTGAAAATATTTTTTTCTGACAAATTGAATGAATTTTTTATTTTTATGATGATTTTGGTTAAAAAAAGTTTTAAAATGATTAAATCAATTTTTTAATTAATTTGATTAATTAGCCTATTTAAATTGTGGTTGAATTCATGAACTATTTAATTAGTTTCAAATTTTTTAGACACAATACAATTCAATTTATTAATATGGTCATTGTTATCTCCCACTACTTTTTTGTTTGGCATTTTGATGTTTATTGGACTTAATAACTTGCACCATGCTATTTTTTTTTTCTTTTCAGGGTAGTGTATTGTTTATTTGATTGTTTAGTTTTTTATTAAAAGCAATTATTTTGTCGAAGTACAAAGAACATTTTAAGGTTGTGATCCATTACTCCACTAAAAATGTCCAAAAGTGAAATGGATTATTTTTTGGTGTTGAAAGTTAAAAAACAGTAAGCATCAATGAATTGGACAATTGTTATTATAAAATAGGCTAAATTACATCCGTGGTCACTTAACTTAATTTCAGGTAACGTTTTAGTCCTTTATCTTTTTTTTTCTTCCCAATTTAGTCCTAAAAATATCAAATAAAGTATGAAAATATGAGTTTATTTGAAGATTTGCGTTACGAATTTGATGAAATTTGTATTATATTGAAGAATATAACTAATTTTATGAGTTTTGATTGAATTTTTTTGTTGAATTTTTGTATAAAAAAGGATATCATTGTTGAAATTTTAAAACATAAAATATCAAATTGTCACTTAAAATTAAAATAAAGGACCAAATCGGGAAAAAAAAGATAAAAGACTAAAACGTTACCTGAAATTAAGTTAAGGGACCACAAATGTAATTTAGCCTATAAAATACCAACAAAAAAAACTTTTTTAAGATGTATATTCAAAATAATGAAAATCATGCACTAAGCACAACAATTGTGCCTTTGATGAAATAATCTTTAAGTAAGTCTTGCTTTGTCTGTTGAAGCTGTCCCAACACAATTGCTAACTTTATAAATGTTCAAAACACTTGAAGGACCATATGAATGAGTTGTTGAATTTGAAGAAGGTGAAAGAATAGAGTTAAGTATATATTAGATATAGACTAAATTGCATATGTGGTCCTTTAACGTAATTTCAGTTAACGTTTTAGTCATTTATCTTTTTCTTTTTCTTTTCGATGTGGTCTGTTATTCTTTATTTGATGTTGTTAGAGATGAAAATATGAGTTTATTTAAAGATTTAAATTAGTAATTTGATGAAATTTGCATTATATTGAGGATGATAATTAATTTGATGGGTTGTGTTTGAAGTTTTTGATGAATTTTTGCAAAAAGAAAACGATAACATTGTTGATATTTTAAAACATAAAAGATCCAATTGTCACTAAAAATTAAAATAAAGGACCACATCGAAAAGAAAAAAAAGATAAAGGACTAAAACGTTAACTGAAATTAAATTACGGGATCACGAATGCAATATAGCTTAAGATATTTAAGAGCTAAGTCTCAAGGAAAGAAAATGACGACAAACTTTTTTTGTCAATTATGTTATAGAATTCTAGAGTTTGGATGGATGTACATCAAGAAACCCTTTATTGAACAAAAGTCCCTTCTAATTCTATGAATCATCACATTATTGACACATAATTAGTTATAATTTCAATTTTGATTTGTGTTTATATATATATATATAAATATTAAATTAATAAATATATTAAAATATCCTACTCTTTGGATATTTAGGTTGGTTCTCCGCTCTACGATCACATGAAAGATAATCTTTTTTTTCTATAGTAGGAAGTCACATCTTCCAGATGCGACTGTAGAAAAAAAAGATTATCTTTCAAGTGATCGTAGGGTAGAGATACGACCTCCGATAAAAAAATAAAACATTTTAATATATAAATTATAATGTAGAATATATTAATTAAATTTTTAAAAAAATTAATATAATGCAAAAATTCCTTTGAGTTGTAAGTCTAGAATTGTAGAGTAATAATAAAAAAAATTTGTGATTGAATTAGTAGGTAATTAAATAGTCTTTTAAAGTAAAATAATAAATATGACACATGGGTTCATGTAGTGTAGAAATATATAAGAAAGCTTAAAATATACACTGTACCAATCAAAAAGTTCAAAAAACAAGATAAACAAAGAAGTCAAAAAACTTAAAGAAGGTAAACTTAATTGCACCAAGGTAGTACAAACTAACGGAATGGACAAGTTAAATGAAAAAACATCTTTCGAAATATTTTTTCTAACGGTGTCAAGTTAAATGGGTTAAAGGGACCGTAATATTCTTATACTAGTTTGTAACCCGTGCAGCCGCACGGAAACAATGATTTTAATAAATAAATGGTTATATTTTATATATATATATATATATATATATATATATATATATATTAAATTTCATAAATTTTATTGACATTAAAAAAATAAGTTGACTTAAAAAAAATAATTTACAATAAAAAAAATTAAAAAAATCTAGTTTTAACTTAACTTAAAAACAACTTTCTTATAGGCTCAATGTTATTGATAAAAAGTATGATTCTAACACCACTCTTTAATCTTACTCAAATGATGATGCCTTATTTTTGAATTCTACACATAATCTTTTTTCTTTCCAAAAAACTTATTATAAAGCAATACTTTTAATTTTAAACAAATAAAAACAATAATTATTAAAAAAAAA
>NC_021164.2:54077892-54108826 GCF_000331145.2 Cicer arietinum | reverse complement strand
GTGTGAACGTATACTCCAGAAAGTTGTTAGAAGCACGAACAAATACATAGTTCCACCAGGAATATTAATCTCAAATCGAGAAATAAAAGCTCGCGAATGTCAGTACTATTTCCGTTGCATAAAAGTTTTGTTTGGCATTGAGGAGATCAAGACAGAAACCACATTCGCACAACTCTAACAACCAAATTTCATGACTCATTTATTGGAGAAATTGAAGTAACAAACTTTGATGAAGAAATTGAAACAACAAAGATTTTTGTTTTCAGACATTGACATTGGATAAAGATGAATAAGAAAGTTTTGGTAAAGAAAATTTAAAAAAGGAATTGTATATATCGAGATAATATGAATGATATTTATAACGGAGACACAAGAAATGAGAGAGTATTGAAGAGAGACGGTTTACGGACCACAGGAATTAAGAAAGAAAGTAGAGTGAATTAAAAGAATTCGTGAAATAAAATAAATTAATTTGAAACTGTGGTGGCTAAAGTAGTGTTTAAAAAACAATTCCAAAAAGTGTCACGTCGTGGTGGGTGTAATTGAACGTATTTTGCTGTTATTCTTTTTCTTTTCTAACTGACCACTAAATTCTCAACGGTGAAACGTAAGTAGTGGTGTAATGTATTTTATTTTTAATTAATTCTTTTATTTTTTAATTAGCCACTAAATTTTCAACTGACGCATGTACAAAGTCGTGTAACATAAATTTAATTTTATTCCAAAAAAAATATTATTTCAAACTTGATATCTTCCTAACCCTCTGTTTAGCTGACACGTGTCAAACTTTCCAAATTATCATCTTTGCTTTGTTATATTGTATAGATAGATTTGAATTGGAGGTTGCGTTTTAAAAATAATTACCTTTCAATTGGCCACTCAATTCTCAACCGTAAAATGTGAAATGTCAGGTTGTGCATTAGATTTTATTTTTAATTTATTTTCTTATTTTTTAATTGGTCATTCACTTCTGCATTTCTCATGTAATGGAAGTTTTATTTTTTTCTTAAAAAAAATCTTTTATTTTTAATTTATTTTTCTTATTTTTTAATTGGTCATTAACTTTTCACGACGCATAGAAAAAACTGTCAAGTCGTGGTGTATTGTATTTTATTTTTAATTTTTTAATTGACCATTAAATTCTCAACGGATGTATCGTGGATAAAGATCGTGATGTAACAGATGTTTTATGTTTTTTTTACAAAAAAAAAACTTTTTATTTTTAATTCATTCCTTTTATTTTTTAATTGGCCATAAACACGTATTATTTCTATTAATAGAAACTTGATATTTTCTTAAAACTCTAGTTTGTTGACACGTGTCAAACTTGGCAGTTTATCATGTTTGCTTTATTATAATGTATAGATTTCAAAGGAGTTAAATGCATTTTACTCAAATAATAATAATAAATTAATAATTAATAAATTCGATCTTTGATTATAATGTATAGAGAAAATCCAATTAAAATAAAATTCACTTTGTGTATTCAATAAATTTCTTGACAGAGATTAATCATTGATAAACTGCAGTAGATATTTTGTATCTATATAAATATTTATAAAATTTCAAATGTGGATGACTGGTTGCACTAGAAACAAGTAGTATTTATATATAGACTATTGAAGGATACAATAGCAATGTACCGTACGTAATCAAAATCACAAGAAAATAACAATTTGGCAGTGATGAGGAACAGAGGCGAGTACACTCCATTATTTGAAACAAAAAATGGCAGAGGAAACTTTATCTATAGACTATTTGCAATATCATTATTTGTATCCATATGCTTCATCTGGTTTTACAGATTCAACCACATCATCATCATAACCACAAACTATACACAAGAAAAAAATGGAGGAAATTGGGTGTGGCTTGGTTTATTTGCTGCAGAACTTTGGTTTGGATTTTATTGGATCCTCACTCAGGCTCTCAGATGGAACAGGGTTTTCAGACAAACATTCAAGAACAGACTCTCCCAAAGGTTTTGCTTCCTTTTTATTTTATTTTATTTTATTTTATTTAATATCACACATTTTAGATTACCTTATCATTATTTTCTGTGAATTTAAAGTTACATGCTTCATTTTCAAATAAAAAATTATTAAAACAAAAATTTTGCAATAAAAAATAAAATAGAATTTTCTCTCAAAAGAGTTACTTAATTACTTTTTTTAGTCCAACATAAATTTTTTTTGATTTTTTTATAAACAAAAATTAACAAATATATTATTAAAGATTACTTATGTGTGTTGTTGAACAGATATGAGCACATGTTACCGAAAGTGGACATCTTTGTATGCACAGCAAATCCAGTAATTGAACCACCAATTATGGTAATCAACACAGTGCTATCTGTTATGTCTTATGATTATCCATCTGAAAAGATGAGTGTGTATTTATCTGATGATGGTGGTTCAGAATTAACCTTCTATGCTCTGTTAGAGGCTTCTACTTTTGCAAAACATTGGGTTCCTTTTTGCAAGAGATTCAAAGTGGAACCTAGGTCACCTGCTGCATATTTTAATACCACCCTTCACTCATCATCAGATTCTTTATCAGACATTAACTTTGCTAATGAGTTGGCAATTGTCAAGGTATGTAACCATTCCACTATTTGATTTATCTATATATGTTGTTATCAAACTTTTTATTATACTAATTTTTCCAATGAAGCCAATAGCTTTTGTTTGGTATTAATTTGAATAAAATATATGAAGGAAAACTCTTGAGATGCTAAAATGATATGATTATTAAATAAACTGGAAGCTTTTTAACAAAGAAAACAAAAATAAAAATAAAAAACCCCAAATCTTGAATGCGGTTTTTAGTATTATACATTTTGTTAACATTTCGATTTTTGAAAGAAAGAGTTTTAATAATTTAGAGTTCCATTAAAAAATATATAAAATTTGATTAAAAATATTTTTAAATTTTAGCTTAATTAATAAAATGATGATATTGTTGATTAATTAGTTTATATTCTAATCATAAAAATTATGTAAAATAATTTATGATATCTTGATAAGAAAATATGATTGAAATTTTGAAGGATTCTTATAGAAGAGGGGACAATAAACTATTTCTATTAGGATCTTATTAAGAGAGGATGTGTAGTAATAATGTTAACTATTTCTTATCACAAATACCAACATACTAGCTAGTAGTACTTCCGTTTCAAAAACATACTAGTAGTAGTACTTATCTTATCTTTGACTTTAGCGAGAAAAAAAATCTTATATCAATTACCTCTTTTATCATATATATTTTTCATATATCTCTAGAGTTTGAAAACTAAATATAATGGAAAGCACGACAAAGTACAAACAATAAGAATTATTTTATTAGAATTTAGAATTCAAGTGTCGAAATTTGAAAATGACACTTGGTTGTTAAAGAAAGTTGTGAGATTATATGTATATCGAATAGTATTGATTGCGGTGGACTTCTACACAAGGCGAGGTGTTAGGGATGACAATAAGTAGAATTTAGATAAGTACTATAACTCGGTTTTATAATCTACGGTTTAAACAAATATTCATATTCGTGTGTGTATCCTCTTAAGTATCAATTTTAATATTGTATTCTTAGTCTCTAGGTACCTAAGTGTCTGTACTAATATCTATTATCCACACTTTAACTAAATAAATGATATTGCTGTAATTAAATTTTAAAATTATTCAAATATCTTAAATTCAATCATAAAGTATTATAAATCAAAATATTTTTTAACTCAAAATATTTCAAACAAACACTCGTTATAATATATATTCAAATGTCCATCATAATACCTTTATGAAGTTGCAAATCATACGACAATATTATTCAAGATATGTAAAAACAATTGCTAGAAAGTTGCAAATATAATTATAAAATCACGACTAATAAGACATAACTCTTAGTTATAAATTCATAATTATTTATCTATTCATCATAATCAAATTCTTAAAAAGTTTGCAAACGTTTGTCTTTCGATTATAAATATTATAGTGGTCCAATGATATTAGTAAATGCTAAAACATAAAAAAAAACAATTAATTAAACTAAACACTAATATAATAAATAAATAATCTATTTATTAAGTGCGGTTTAAACAAATATCTATATATGTGCATGTATCCTCTTAATTATCAACTTTAATATTACCCTTACTCTTTAGGTACCTAAGTGTTCGTATCGATACCAATTATCCACGCTTTAACTAAAATAGATCGATAAATAAATGATATTGTTGTGATTAAATTTTAAAATTATCCAAATATCTTAAATTCAATCATAGAGTATTATAAATCAAAATAGTTTTTAACTCAAAATATTTCAAATGAACACTCGTTACGATACAAATTCAAATATTCATCATAATACTTTATGAAATTGCAAGTTCTACGACAATATTATTTGAGATCTGTAAAAATAATTGATAGGAAGTTGCAAGTATAATTATAAAATCACGATTAATAAGACATAACTCTTAGTTTTAAAGTCACAATTATTTACCTATTCATCATAATCAAATTCTTAAAAAGTTTACAAACGTTTATCTTTCGGTTACAAATATTATAGTGGTCCAATAATATTAATAGATGTTAAAACATAAAAGAAAGCAATTAATTAAATTAAATACTAATATAATAAATAAATAAGTAATATATTTATATAAGTGCGGATGTGGGTCTCACCCATACCCACTTAATTTTAAGTGTAATTATCTGTCTCCGTGTCCGTATCCATTATGCGGATTTTTGTCCTACCCATTATGGTTTTTTTGCGGGTACCCACCCGGTCTAGATTTAATTGTCATCATTAGTCGTAACTGCTTCCTAATCCAATGTGCCTTATTTGTAACTTGGCATCAATTGGACTTTAGAGACAATCTTATGTGAATTGAAAATTTTGTGGAAGTCTTATTTAAGAGAAGTTTCGCACAATCTTATTGTTATAAGATGAAATTAGGACTTTTGGGGTTTATCTTGAAGGGTATTTAATTTTGTGAATGAGAGAACACAGTCAAATCAACTATTGTACGTATTGTACGTGTGTGTGGCGTTGCTGTTAGACTATACTTGGTGGTGTATTATTTTAGAGAAACTAATTTTTTTTAAAAATGCATTTCTCCATGTTTTCCATATTCTACATGTTTTTCTTGCATCCTCCACTCAGAGTTGGTTTCCAATGCTCTTGCATTTGTGTTGTTGAGAGTACAATTTTTCTTTTATTCTAGTCAAGTGATTTTATCTCAGACCCGTTACAAATTTTCCTCTAGAGGATTCCATTCACCAAGGAATATGAAGCTCTTGCAACTATGTCAATATCATTTCCTTAAAAAATTGTATATACATGCTGATGTCGGAATCTGTGTGCAAGAAACAATTTTGTATTCCTATACGGTTATCAATTGTTATTTTAGTGCAATTATTCTATGTTTTAAAAGTGGGTTTCGGTATTTCTATTATGTAAAAAAAAATAAAAAATAGAGGTATACACCAAGGAATATGAAGCTCTTACAACTATGTCAATATCATTTCCTTAACATTTTTTGATGTAAATTAAACCATCAATCAATGATTATTTCACAATCAATTTTCTTTAAGAAAATAAGTTTTTAACCAAATGCAATAGTAACATGAATATCATACAAGCATTAGAAAAATAATTAATTTTTATTAAAATAAAATTGAAAATTCATCAAAATTAAAGTAAGTCTCAAATTATTTAAATAAATTACATTGTATTTTTTCTTGTCATTATTAATTATTAATATTATATATATAGGATAAGACCTAAAATCGAGGTATAGGTGTAGCAGGTTGGTCATGGTTGAAAATCTCACATCACTTCGCAACGGGTTGGCCCATTGAAGCGAGTTTATTGACCAAAAAGTTATAAATTATAAAAAAAAAAACAAATTAAAACAAATAAAAAAACTAATTAGGCCAACTTACCTTCGACATTTTTTTATAGGTACTGTTGGTTTTGTTCAATTTTTCACGTTTACATAACATCACTGTGACTTTTTCCTTACTATGGACGTCTTTAAGTAATAATGGAATTTAAGTTGTACGGAGTCACATCTTAATAATTACAAAATCGCGTATTAAAATTTGGATTTTTTATTTTAATCGAATGGTTTTGGTGTGCACATAATTTAAATCTTGGATAAGTGTAATTTTTATATTTTGTAGTTCACTCTACATATAAATTTATTTATCATTGTATCTCATATGCGTCTATGAGCATCAATTGTGGTTGAAACAAACATGGATCAAGTGATGCTTATCAAGGATGTCATGGATAGATTTTGTAGGAGTTTGGGGGTAGAAAATCAATCTAGAGAATCTAAAATTTTCTTCTCTAAGAATGTTGCCATTCGGAATGTTGTGACTTTTTTACCCTCACAATGAATAACATAAAAAAAATATAGTGATATTATTGTAATTACAAATAAAAACAAGAAATGAAAACTATATATGTCTGATTTTTATATTTTTCATTTTTTTATATGAATATAGTTTTTGTTGTTATGCTATGGAAAATTATAGTATCTTCAATTTTCCATGATGCAGAAATTGTATAACGAAATGGAAAGACGAATAAAAGATGCAACAGAGTTGAAGAGAGTACCAAATGAAGCACGTTTAAAGCATGAGGGATTTTCTCAATGGGATTCATATTCATCTCCACGTGACCATGGCACAATTCTTCAAGTGAATTGCTTTCTTAAAAAAAGTCAATTTAATTTATTACATTAGTATTGTCATCATTACATTAATATTATGCTTATTTTTGTTTTACTAGATACTATTTCATAAAAAGGACCCAAATAACTCTAAAGATGTAGACGGTTTCATTTTGCCAACTTTGGTGTATTTAGCTCGTGAGAAGAGGCCTCAATATCACCACAACTTCAAAGCTGGGGCTATTAATTCATTGGTATATATTATATTCAATACAGAATTATTTCTAATAATCAATTAATTTAATTTAATTCAATATTTTTTCATAGAAAATTTGTTCACACTGAATGAAGTGCACACTCTATAGGTGCTATTGAATACAAAATTATTTAAGTATGCAATTTATCAATTATTCAATTTTGGTCATGAATGTGTGTATACATATGGTGCTCAATTAATATGTATTAAATATGTAACTTTTGAAATGCAGTTAAGGGTGTCTTCGATTATCAGCAACGGGAAAATAATTCTAACTGTAGATTGTGACATGTACTCAAACAATTCAGAATCTATAAGGGATGCTCTCTGTTTTTTCATGGATGAAGAGAAAGGCCATGAAATTGCTTATGTGCAATTTCCACAAAACTTTGAGAATGTCACTAAGAATGATTTATATTCGAGTGCTCTACTATTGGTTAGCGAGGTCAGTATTTTTTTTATTTTTATATCAAAGGTCACATAAGTTAGAGATTTTAATTAAAGAATTTGAGAACAAGGTCCAGAGTTTAAATCCTAGCTTCCAACATAATATACTAACCATTAATATTTTTACCTAAAAAAATTTGTGATGGTATTTTTTACAATGTACAAGTTTATAAGACGCTTTATGGAACAAAAGTATTTATTTTCCTGTTTATTTACTACATATAAAAAGCAATAGGCTATTATAGTTGATAAATTGTGTGTACTTAAAATTAATTTTGTATGTATGTGAAGGTAGAGTTTCATGGTGCGGATGGCTGTGGTGGCCCTTTGTACATAGGAACTGGCTGCTTTCACAAGAGAGAATCTCTTTGTGGAATGAAGTTTAGTGATGAATATAGGCATAATTGGATGAATGAAGATGACTTGTTCATAGAAGCAAACTTGCATGAACTAGAAGAAAAATCAAAGGATCTAGCAAGCTGCTCATATGAAGAAAACACACTATGGGGAAAAGAGGTCATCAATACACATTCATACACACAAATACACCCAAGTATTATTATGTAGTGCAAGGTTCTAAATTGCAGTTTACTGCATACAAGCAATCATAGTAGGATCGTTCAATTTTGATCGGACAGTACAACTCAAATTAGATTTTAAATTTTTTTATGAAAATCTAAAATTTGAGTTTGAAATTTAGACCGTCCAATTTTGATCAGACGATCCATATGTGGTTGACGTAGTCACTACATTTTGCGATTGCCTCTTATCCGCAAATGCAACTAAGACGTCGTTGTAGAGATTTCTAAAATATTTGCATTGCAGTCACAAACTCACAATTGCGGATGCAGACTGCAATTTAAAACTATTAACTTTTGATCAAATTTAGTAATGTTTTCTTGAATTGCAGATGGGTTTGAAATACGGGTGTCCGGTGGAGGATGTGATATCAGGTTTGTCTATACAAAGTCAAGGATGGAAATCAGTGTACTACAATCCACCAAGGAAGGCTTTTTTAGGTGTAGCTCCAACTTCTTTGCTTCAAGTACTTGTTCAACATAAGAGATGGTCTGAAGGAGACTTTCAAATTTTGCTATCTAAGTATAGTCCTGCATGGTATGGTTTTGGAAGGATTAGTTTTGGCCTCCAAATGGGATATTGTGCTTATTGCTTATGGGCACCTAATTGTTTAGCAACATTATATTACTCCATCATCCCTTCACTTTATCTCATCAAAGGCATCAACTTGTTTCCAAAGGTAACAAAACAATTCCCTTTAATGAATATTTTATTTTGTTTTATTTTAATTAGTTATATAAAGATAAGAATCATTTTTTCATAATTCAAAGAGATGTAGATAGAAAAATGGCATAAATATTACGTCAATTTAGTTTCTCAAATTTACGAAATAAAAAGTTTAATTCTTTAAATTAAAAAATATCAATTGATTTAGTCTTATCAAAATATTTTTGAAGTAAATATTTATCATAATCATTAACATCCGTACTTATTGACTTAAATAGTCAACTGCTGCATCAAAATAAACAAAGATCTTTTAAAATTGTGGTGCAAAATTTGAAAACAAAAAGGACTAAATTCATTGATTTATTTCAACTTAAGAGACTAAATCCATTGACCTTTATAAATTAATTTCAATGATTAAAATGCATATTTTCTCTAGAAAAATGTTTCCAACTGCAATTTTTTTCTATTTTTTTTCACATTGTGATACTCATTTGATTTTAGGAATAAAATTTGAAACCCAAAGTGAAAAAATGATTTTAGGAACTCCCTTGAAAATGACATGTACTTAGGCTTTTTTTTAGCAAATGCATTTCTTGCATTGAGCATATAAATGCACATGATTTAATATGTTATTGGTTGAATTTTTCAGATGTCAAATCCTTGGTTCATACCTTATGCATATATAATAATTGGAGAAACTATTTATAGTTTGTTGGAGTTTCTTTCATCTGGAGGTACATTTAAAGGTTGGTGGAATGACCTAAGGATATGGTTATACAAGAGAACAAGTTCTTACCTATATGCCTTTAGTGACACAATCTTGAAGCTTTTTGGATTTTCAGATCCAGTCTTTACAATCACATCTAAGGTTTCTGAAGAAGAAGTTTCCAAACGCCATGAGAAAGAAATTATGGAGTTTGGAACATCTTCACCAATGTTCACTATATTAGCAACACTAGCAATGCTAAATTTATTTTGTTTAGTTAGTGTATTGAAGGATGCAATTTTGAGAGATGGTGGGTTTGGAGCTTATGAGAAAATGGGATTACAAGTTATGTTGTGTGGTTTTTTGGTTCTCATTAATTTGCCTATATACCAAGGCCTTTTCTTAAGGAAGGATAGTGGAAAATTGCCAAGTTCTCTTGCCATGAAATCAACAACATTGGCTCTAGCTTTATTTATCTCTTTTAGATTTGTATGATAAAAATAAATACTTATTCTTTAATATTCTGGTTTAATTGGAAGGGTATTATGTTGGGAAAAAACCAAAGATAATTAGCGATAACTATCTCAATAATGCGGAATATTTTTCCTCCACCTGTGCAGATAAATGGTCAAACAGAAAATACAATTCCATAGCAAAAATAATTGGCAGAAAATTAAATATGAGACAAATGCAATTTTTAACGTGAAAATCTTCCCTCAAATTGAGAGAATAAAAACCACGGGACCTAGTCCAGTAAAACTTCCACTATAATAATTAATGGGTACACCAGAGTCTTCCTAATAACAATAGGGAACATTAATCAACAATAACAACCTTCCACTAAAGTGGGTATGCCAAAGTTACTCTCAGAGAAGATAAAACTACTCACACTGTATATTAAAATAACAAACTCAGTGGTAGAAATAACATACTAAATTTGTAGATCAAACGAAGCAAGTTTGCTACACACATGTTACCACCACCAGAACCAAACCCTTATTTTTCTTCTCTGGCAGCCGTTCTCTTTCGTTGTACTAATTCTTATGATTTCTAAATCCCTTTTATTTCCTTCACGTGGGCCTAGCCCAATAATACCTTTTTTTCATTTTTTTTTTCAATAATAATAATACTAATACTAATAAAACTAGTGGGTTTCACTTGGGGAGTGAGTCCACCCAACAAATCGCCCCCTCACGACTCAAGTGGGAAGGTACTGCTCAACCATGCCAGCTTTCTTTCTACAGCATATCATCTTCGACACATGCAAGGTATTCGTCATCATATCTGAACCATTCTCATCAGTATGAATCTATGATAAAAATAAATACTTATACTTTAATGTTCTTGTTTAATTGGAAGGATATTATTAGTATTCAACATGCAATTTTGTTGTTCTGTTTTTTATCTTCGCGTTAATTAAGTGGCGATTTCGTTTGTGATTTTTTTTTTAATTTGTATTAAGTCTATTTAATAAGGAGTTAATAAATATTTTGAAATGAATAATAGTAATATTCGAAAAATATTATAAAATATTCTTCCTCGAATCAATATCTCCAGCCATATTTAAGTCGGAGTACTCGACCAAAATAGTTTTGTCATCTTCAAAACAAAGCCTCATACATGTATTACTAATGCTATCTACTCGAATTTGACAAAAATCTAACTATAGCAACAACATGCACAATATATGGTCTTATAAACACCATTGCATACATCAAACTTCTCACATCAGACGCATAAAGAACTCGTTTCATGTCTATTTTCTCATATTCACTAGAAGAACATTGTTTAGAACTCAACTTAAAATGAGTAGCAAGAGGAGTACTTACAACCTTGGAGTTTTCCATCTGAAACCTTTGCAACACTCTTTCAATATAGTGTTATTGTGACATCCAAAGTTTCTTCTCATTTTTGTCGCACATGATTTTTATGTCAATAATTTGTTTAGTTACTCCTATGTCTTTCATGGTAAATGACTCGTCCAATTACTTTTTTAACTTGTCAATCTTGGAAATATTTTTCAAACAATAAGCATGTCATCAATATATAATAAAAGGATTATGAAATCATCGTTAGAAAATTTTCTAACAAATACACAATGATCATAAGTAGTCTTCATATATCCTTGATCACATATAGCATACTCAAACTTTTGGTACCACTGTCTTGGAGCTTGCTTCAAATCACATGGACTCTTTCTCAGTCTACACACACAGTCTTCCTTTGTCTTCAAAAAGAAAACCATTAGGTTGCTTCATGTAGATCTTTTTCTCCAAGTCAGCATGAAGGAAAACTATTTTTACATCCATTTGCTCTACCTCTAAGTCAAACTCAACACGATTCTAAACACTACATCACAACTTTTGATAACATTTTTCTCTATAGGATCTTACAACTTGTAGCCAAATTCATCCTCACCATAACCAATGAAGATACACTGCTTTGACTTTGCATCCAACTTGAATCTTTCATCCTTTAGAACATGCACAAAAGCCTTGCAATCAAAGACTCTCGAATGACCATACTTAACATTCTTGTCAAACCATACATTGTCTAGTACCTCACTATTCAATGTGACAATAAGAGTAAATTTAATAACATATACTACCGTGTACAACACCTCACCCCAATAACTTTTCGACAACTTAGCTTCTGTACACCAAAATTTGGATTTAACCGTTCACATTTAACAGCGTTTGTTGAGTAAAAGTGTTGTTGTATTTTATTTTTTAAAAACATGGAGTATTAGACAACACTTCTTCAAAAAACGTTATCAAACTATACCAAAATTTAGATTTTACAACGCATAGAGCTTTCTTTAAAAAGTGCGACAATAGTAAAACTTAAAAAACACTAACCCTTTAAAAGTATTTTTTGGATAAATTTCAGCTATATTAGTAAATGTTGTATTATAAAAAAAAAAAAAATTAAGATAAACCAAAACTCTCGCTGACAAAAACTTCCCTCATAAACCAAAACTCAATCATAGTAACCTAGCCTTTATTTTGTTTAGCTTGAATCATCTTCCTCTTCCTCCACGATCCTATTCCTCGTAGAGACCAAAACTTGATCACAATAACATAACCCTTATTTTTGTTATTTATGTATTGATTTCTATGTTATAACTATTAGTTGGGGTGAAAATTTGGAATGGTTTATACTTGTTTTTTTTTTTCATGTGCTTCAATAATAGAATAAACATCTTGTTTAGTTGTTGCAATAATAGGATAAAAATTCCTATTTTATAAGATTATTATTTGTCTGTTATATACAAGACCTATGAATGAATAGAAGGAAAGATAGGAAAATAATAAATTTTAAATGTTTAAGATTTATTCACGTTGAAAGTAATTGAATCTCATTTATCCACGATCGTTGCGGTTGAAACATGCTACTTAGCTCGATGGTAAGTCTCTAATATATTTCTCAGTTATACTTTGTCTCTAAGACATTAATGTGGATTGTAATTTAGTTGTTTATTATGTGTTGATTTTTATGTTATAAGTCTTATTTTTGATTAAAAAAGTGTGATGCTTTATACCTTTTTTATGTGATGCAATAATATGCTAAACATTGTTGTTAAAATATATATTACTTATATTAAATTATATGTTTGAAATTGATTTGGTAGATATAAAATTTATGTCAGAAGAGTGTTAATATATACGAAATTTATGCTTTCAGATTGACAAGGGTTATGAGGTATGATATAGGGTCATGTTGCTTGCTTTGATTTATAAAAATAAAAAACATAAAGAAACTGAGGCTATTGTCGATGAATTTGTTTGATATGCTAAAAACCCATAATCGTTGAAATACAATATTTATTTTGTATTTCTCACGAGTATAAATGTCTAAAACCTTTTTCGATTATACTTTATCTCAAAGATATTATCTTGTTGATTGTAATTTCTTTGTTATTTATGTGTTGATTTATATATTATAACTACTAGTTGGGGAGAAAACTTGTGATGCTTTACACATGTTTTTATTATAAGGTGAAAACTTATAATGCTTTATATTGTTCTCGTTCTTTTCTTATGTGCATAGATTCTTTTAAATTTTCATTTACACTCAATGCATAACTATATTGACGTACATATTTTATTTTATAGTACTCTAGTTAAGATAACAAAATAAATTAGAGGTACTTTATTTTGCTATTTATTTGGAGATTGTTGCTATGAATCAAAATATAGATCTATAAATGATATGTTATTTTTATTAGTTATAATGTTCATATTTAAACCACCTATGTATTTAATTCTAACTTATTGATGTTTAAATATTATATCACACATAGTACTTTGATAGTTTCAAGTCAAGTTACTCTAAAAATGAACTAACTAAAATAAGAGAACGATGGAGAATTAAGAGAGCATTGATATTGACGACATATATTTTGGGTTTATAGTTAGAGAACAATGGAGATTGATAATAAATATATATATATATATATATATATATATACATATAAACATTACCATGAAAGGTACTTGGATGTGAAATCGTGCTTCACTTTTTGATGAAAAACAATGTGCTTTTATAACTTGTTTTCAAAAGAAACTAATTTTTTTTTTATTGTTTTTATATGTTTACATTGATAGCGATGGCGCAAACGTTCGCGGTTATTTTGCATGGGCAGCATTTGATACATTTGAATTTCAAGCAGGCTATTCTGGAAATTGGGGACTTTATCATGTTGATTTTAATGATAATCTCAAGCGTATACCAACTGACGCAGCTAAATGGTATAGAAAATATTTGACACATGATTTGAGAGACTAAACATTATTTGGATTGGACACAACTTATAAACATAAGAACATCAATAAAAATGGAGAAGTAGGAAAGGAATTCCACTTGAAATTTGATTGTTTACTATATGGTTTTTAGTCCTTTCTTTAATCGAAATTTTTAAAAGGATTCACCTTTGTAATTTGAATTTATACTACTTTTGATATTCATGTGATGTAGGGTATATATTTACTCATCTAAGTTCATATTAGATATAGATATTTCAGATTAAGTAAATAAAATTACTTTAAGAAAATATATAACATAGAGTATATTTATTGTTTTGAACCATAATATTATTGACCATAGAAAATTGTAAGAATATACAAGTGAAATAAAATTTATATTATAGTAACACAACAACCGTTCGTTAAAACAAGAATATTAACAAACTATTTTCACCAATAAAACGTTATGGATATTATAATATTTTAATTATCATTGTAATTTTACTATTATTTTACAAAATTAATTTTCAATATTATGATTACTACATTATCCAACAAAATAGTAAATAAATAAATAAATCACTCTCCATTATTTTATTTGACTTAATTTCAATATCAATCCCGTTAAAACAATCTACTCCTCAGGGATTAGTTTTTTTTTTTTTTTAATTTTTATATAAGAAATAAAATCTCAAGCACGAGGGATGATTTTAATTATGGTAGAACAAAAGAAACATGACAAATCGATAACCTAACTGTTGAGTGAAAATTATATTTTTGTCGAGGGGAGTAAAAATAAAAGAGAACGAGCAAAAAAATGAAGTTCAAGACTTGTGGACTAAGTAAAATTTATGGAAAAACTATTGACAATAGAAGATTGCGTCGACAATATCATTAACTACAAACTAGACACACATAGCGAAACTCGTAACTCGACACTACTTTATGCCGCGATTAATTATATATATATATATATATATATATATATATATATGAATGTGTTTAATTATTTATTTTTTGAATTGTATAAAAAAAATTTGACTTACAATATCGTTTTTCTTAGAAAAGCTCTATAACACCTAAAACAATGCTTTTCAGAAGAAGAAAAAACGTTTTAAAATACCACATACGACAACGCTTTCTAAAAAAAACACTTTTAAATACTAGATACAACAACATTTTTATAAGAAAAGCACAATAAAAATGCTATTAAATAACAGCTATAACAATGTTTTTTGAAGAAAAAAAATGCTATTAAACACGACCTACGATAACACTTTTTACAATTTAAAAGCATTGTCATATCTTTTAACAGCGCTACATACTATAATACTTAAAAGTGTTGTTAAATACATCACTCTCACAACAAGTGTTTGATTCATCTTCTCTATTAAATTATTCAACTAAGGAGTTTTATGAGGAGTCTTTTTGTGTGTTATGCCCTGTTGTTTGCCATGGACCTCGAAAGATCCACAATACTCACCATTGTTGTCAGTACAAACACATTTCGACTTCTTGTTTGTCTACCTCTCAACTAAAGCATGAAATTGTTTGAACTTTTCAAACACTTGGTCTTTTGTCTTCAAAGCATAAACTCATAGTTTCTTGAAATAATCATCAATAAAAGTAACAAAATAAAGTGCATCACTAAAACATTTTACTTTTAAAGGGCGACAAATGCCATAATGCACCAACTAAAGCAACTCTGATTTTCTAGAGGGAGGATGCCTTTTTGAAGGATACTCTAGTTTGTTTATCAACCATGCAGTGAGAAAATTTCCCATAATCTACATTCTTCAATCTTGGAAGCACATCCTTTTTAGTTAAACAATTTAACCCTTTTTAATTGGTATGACTAAGCCTTCGGTGCCACAAAGATGTTTCCATATCTATGATATTCACATTGTCTTTACCAACCAAAGCTTTTGCCCAATACATTTATTAATTTTCTCTCGTCTAGCCACAACCAAGTTACCTTTGCTGAATTTCCACTTTCTAAAAGCAAAATGATTATCAAAACCACTAACATCAAACATATGCACATAGATCAAATTGAAGCGAACATCTGGAGCATGTTTGACTCCTTTAGCTATAATTGCATTCCCGTGTGTTAGTTTGCAAACATACATCACCAACACCAATCATCTTAGATACACCATCTTCAAAACTGCAAAGTCACTTGAAGTATAAGATGTGAAGAACTCATTCCTCGTTGTAACATATAGTGTAGCACAACTATCAATTATCCAGATACTTTCATCAAATACAAGATTAACTAACTCATGGTCATAGAGAATAACAAGAGAATCACTAGTAGTAGTAGTAGTAGTAACACAACCATCATCACTATTATCATCACAACCTCTTTGCTTTTGCTTACCCTTCTTGCCTCTATTCTTTTTTTTTCTACAAAAAATAATTCTTCTATATGTACCATGTTCTATGACAATAATGACACTCCATATTTTCGTATCTAAACTTGGACTTTCTTATGCTATTTTCTCTATCATTCTTCGATTATATAAACATTATCTTCTACTTATTGTCTAACAAAACTTCATAATTGTTGATGTTAAAAATTCCATTTTTTTGTAGATTTACCATCCGACTTTTTAGAACCAAAAATAGGACAATACATTTTCTTCACAAATAACAAATCTTTCATCTTGCTATTCCACAAATGATAATTAGTATCATTCAAGCATATCATCTTTATATTCATATTTGCATCCATCTTTCAAGCAAGTCAAATAGCCATTTAACCAAGAGCTCTAATTCCACTTCGATGGGAATAAACACAAACACAATAACAAGCAATACACAACGAATTAAAATTCCCCCAACTTGCAAGAACTCGTGAGGTGACACAACAAATATATGACAATAAATTGATAAAATAAAAGCACATAAAGAACACCGTTAGTTTAACATGGAAAACCTTCAATACAAGGGATAAAACACGAGTCATCCAAACCAAAGAAATAAGTAAACTATAATCAGATAAGGGTACAAGACAGTCTCAAAATGATACACAAATTGTACCTACAACCAACCAAAATAACAAAGCGCTAAAGCTTACAAATGGAAAACAAGACGATGAAAAACACTCCAAAAACATGATATTGTGCGAGTATTGTTTCTCCCTCTCTAGACGTCTTTTCACCGATCCCACCATTGAAAATAAATACCTATATGTTGCAAATTTGTTGTCCAAAAATCAAATCGATCTAACAGTTGACGAATGTGCAATCAACATTTTTATAAGACCAGTTTGACAAAATTGAGAATGGAGATTACTCTTCTCTTTTGGTAGTTGCCTTTTTTTAAAAAATAGTAATAATTTCTCTTACAACCTTAATAAGAGCCCTCTCTAGTTGAATAAGTGAGACACATAACGAGCTATAATATTTGGGTCTTTCTCCACATAAAAGAGGAGCCTAATACCCAACAGTAGCTTCAAGTCTTTAACGAAAGGGAGAGTGAGAGGGATGAAGAATGAGACCGATGGAGAGAGGAAGAGAGATTTAGACTTAGGGTTCATTGATAATATTTTTTCTCACAAATTTAGTGAATTTATTTATTCTTATGATGATTTTGGTTAAAAGAGTTTTAAAATGGTTAAATTAATTTTTTAGTTAAATTTGGTTAATTAATCTATCTAAATTTTGTGGTTGAATTTATAAACTATTTAGATACAATATAATCCAATTTATTAACATGGTGATTGGTATCTCCCACTTTGTTTGACATTTTGATGTTTATTAAACTTAATAGCTTGTGCCATGCTGAAACTAATTTTTTTTTTCAGGGTAGTGTATTGTTTATTTGATTGTTTAGTTTTTTTAGTAGAAGCAATTATTTTGTCAAGTACAGAGAACATTTTAAGGTTGTGTGAAGAGGTTGATAAAATTTGCTGCGATTTCATTTGAGGCTCTACTAATCTTCACCGCAAGTGTCATTTGGTGTCTCGTTCCGAAGAAGAGGGTAGCCTGGTTTCTATAATATTCGTATGCTAAATCAAGCTTACACGCAATGGTATGGTTTTGGAAGGATTAGTTTTGGCCTCCAAATGGGATATTGTGCTTATTGCTTATGGGCACCTAATTGTTTAGCAACATTATATTACTCCATCATCCCTTCACTTTATCTCATCAAAGGCATCAACTTGTTTCCAAAGGTAACAAAACAATTCCCTTTAATGAATATTTTATTTTAATTAGTTATATAAATATAAGAATCATTTTCTCGTAATTCAAAGAGATGTAGATAGAAAAATGACATAAATAGTACATTAATTTAGTTTCTCAAATTTATAAAATAGAAAATTTAATTCTTTAAATTAAAAAATATTTATCATAATCAATAACATTCGTACTTATTCACTTAAATATCAACCGCTGCATCAAAATAAACATAAATCCTTTATAATTGTGGTGCAAAATTTGAAAACAAAAAGGACCAAATCCATTGATTTTTTTCAACTTAAGAGACTAAATTGTCATTTCTAAAAGGCATGGTTGTAGTTTTGATCCCCCTATTTTAGTTGAATCGCGAAAGTAGTCCCCTATTTTATTTATCCCTAATTTTGGTCTCCCAAATAGAATTTTGGTCCAAAATTTGATGAAATTTCATTTTTTGAAGCCGTACTAAACCATTTATGATCATAGATTTCAGGTACAATTTTTGCACCATGAGATTTTGAGGCATGTGTGACTTAAATAATTGAAAAAAAAAATTCATCAAATTTTGGATCAAAATTCTGTTTGAGAGACCAAAATTGGGAATAAATAAAATGGGGGGACTACTTTCGCGATTCACAAAAAATAAGGGGACCAAAACTGCAATTAAGCATTTCTAAAATTATAATAGCTTGTGCCATGCTGAAACTAATTTTTTTTTTCAGGGTAGTGTATTGTTTATTTGATTGTTTAGTTTTTTTAGTAGAAGCAATTATTTTGTCAAGTACAGAGAACATTTTAAGGTTGTGTGAAGAGGTTGATAAAATTTGCTGCGATTTCATTTGAGGCTCTACTAATCTTCACCGCAAGTGTCATTTGGTGTCTCGTTCCGAAGAAGAGGGTAGCCTGGTTTCTATAATATTCGTATGCTAAATCAAGCTTACACGCAATGGTATGGTTTTGGAAGGATTAGTTTTGGCCTCCAAATGGGATATTGTGCTTATTGCTTATGGGCACCTAATTGTTTAGCAACATTATATTACTCCATCATCCCTTCACTTTATCTCATCAAAGGCATCAACTTGTTTCCAAAGGTAACAAAACAATTCCCTTTAATGAATATTTTATTTTAATTAGTTATATAAATATAAGAATCATTTTCTCGTAATTCAAAGAGATGTAGATAGAAAAATGACATAAATAGTACATTAATTTAGTTTCTCAAATTTATAAAATAGAAAATTTAATTCTTTAAATTAAAAAATATTTATCATAATCAATAACATTCGTACTTATTCACTTAAATATCAACCGCTGCATCAAAATAAACATAAATCCTTTATAATTGTGGTGCAAAATTTGAAAACAAAAAGGACCAAATCCATTGATTTTTTTCAACTTAAGAGACTAAATTGTCATTTCTAAAAGGCATGGTTGTAGTTTTGATCCCCCTATTTTAGTTGAATCGCGAAAGTAGTCCCCTATTTTATTTATCCCTAATTTTGGTCTCCCAAATAGAATTTTGGTCCAAAATTTGATGAAATTTCATTTTTTGAAGCCGTACTAAACCATTTATGATCATAGATTTCAGGTACAATTTTTGCACCATGAGATTTTGAGGCATGTGTGACTTAAATAATTGAAAAAAAAAATTCATCAAATTTTGGATCAAAATTCTGTTTGAGAGACCAAAATTGGGAATAAATAAAATGGGGGGACTACTTTCGCGATTCACAAAAAATAAGGGGACCAAAACTGCAATTAAGCATTTCTAAAATTAAGGGACTAAATCGATTCACCTTTATAAAT
The DNA here is from genome assembly GCF_000331145.2 of Cicer arietinum. Lineage (NCBI taxonomy): Eukaryota > Viridiplantae > Streptophyta > Magnoliopsida > Fabales > Fabaceae > Cicer > Cicer arietinum. Next base: position 54,088,767 of record NC_021164.2, on the reverse strand, counting down.
TAATTTCAAGGATTAAAATGTATATTTTCTCTACAAAAATTTGTCCAACTGCAATTATTTTCTATTTTTTTTTTCACACTGTGATACTCATTTGATTTTAGGAATAAAAATTCAAAACCAAAGAGAAAAAATGATTTCAGGAACTCCCTGGCATTGAGCATATAAACGCATGATTTAATATGTTATTGGTTGAATTTTTCAGATGTCAAATCCTTGGTTCATACCTTACGCATATATAATAATTGGAGAAACTATTTATAGTTTGTTGGAGTTTCTTTTATCTGGAGGTACATTTAAAGGTTGGTGGAATGACCTAAGGATATGGTTATACAAGAGAACAAGTTCTTACCTATATGCCTTTAGTGACACAATCTTGGAAGCTTTTTGGATTTTCAGATCCAGTCTTTACAATCACATCTAAGGTTTTTGAAGAAGAAGTTTCCAAACGCCATGAGAAAGATATTATGGAGTTGGAACATATTCACCAATGTTCACTATATTAGCAACACTAACAATGTTAAATTTATTTTGTTTAGTTAGTGTATTGAAGGATGCAATTTTGAGAGATGGTGGGTTTGGAGCTTATGAGAAAATGGGATTACAAGTTATGTTGTGTTGTTTTTTGGTTCTCATTAATTTGCCTATTTACCAAGGTCTTTTCTTAAGGAAGGATAGTGGAAAATTGCCAAGTTCTCTTGCCATGAAATCAACAACATTGGCTCTAGCTTTATTTATCTCTTTTAAAGTTGTATGATAAAAATAAATACTTATACTTTAATATTCTGGTTTAATTGGAAGGGTATTATGTTGGGAAAAAACCAAAGATAATTAGCGATAACTATCTCAATAATGCGGAATATTTTTCCTCCACCTGTGCAGATAAATGGTCAAACAGAAAATACAATTCCATAGCAAAAATAATTGGCAGAAAATTAAATATGAGACAAATGCAATTTTTAACGTGAAAATCTTCCCTCAAATTGAGAGAATAAAAACCACGGGACCTAGTCCAGTAAAACTTCCACTATAATAATTAATGGGTACACCAGAGTCTTCCTAATAACAATAGGGAACATTAATCAACAATAACAACCTTCCACTAAAGTGGGTATGCCAAAGTTACTCTCAGAGAAGATAAAACTACTCACACTGTATATTAAAATAACAAACTCAGTGGTAGAAATAACATACTAAATTTGTAGATCAAACGAAGCAAGTTTGCTACACACATGTTACCACCACCAGAACCAAACCCTTATTTTTCTTCTCTGGCAGCCGTTCTCTTTCGTTGTACTAATTCTTATGATTTCTAAATCCCTTTTATTTCCTTCACGTGGGCCTAGCCCAATAATACCTTTTTTTCATTTTTTTTTTCAATAATAATAATACTAATACTAATAAAACTAGTGGGTTTCACTTGGGGAGTGAGTCCACCCAACAAATCGCCCCCTCACGACTCAAGTGGGAAGGTACTGCTCAACCATGCCAGCTTTCTTTCTACAGCATATCATCTTCGACACATGCAAGGTATTCGTCATCATATCTGAACCATTCTCATCAGTATGAATCTTCTCAATTAAAAATGGTTTCAATTCCAGTGCATCTCGTATCCAAAGATATCGCACTTCAATATGCTTCGACTTTGCTTGAAAAGTCGGATTCTTGCAAAGATGGATCGCACTCTCACTGTCACAGAATAACACAAACTTGTCTTGCTTGAGGCCTAACTCATGTAGGAATTTCTTCATCCACAAGAGTTCTTTGGAGGCTTCAGTTGCTGCAATGTACTCAGCTTCAGTAGTGGACAAAGCAACACATTTTTGTAGTCTTGTTTGCCAAGACACAGCTCCCCCTGCAAAAGTCATCATATAACTAGAAGTAGATTTTCTAGAATCAAGATCACCTGCCATATTTGCATTTGTGTAGCCATCCAACACAGGTTCATCACCTCCATAGCATAAACACACTTTGGAAGTACCTCTGAGGTATCTGAGAATCCACTTTACTGCTTGCCAATGATCTTTACCAGGATTAGAGAGAAATCGACTAACAACTCCAACTGCATGAACAATATATGGCCTTGTGCATACCATATCATACATCAAACTACCAATTGCGGATGCATAAGGAACCTTCTTCATCTCTTCTTTGTCTTTCTCACTTGTAGGATATTTATCAGAATTCAATTTAAAATGAATAGCAAGCGGAGTACTAACAGGTTTGCAATTGCTCATGTTAAACCTCTCTAACACCTTCTCAATATAATTGTGTTGAGACAACCACAATTTATTATTCTTCCTGTCACGAGTAATTCTCATACCCATAATTTGCTTTGCAGGACCTAAGTCTTTCATTGCAAAAGACTTATTCAAATATTTCTTTAAAGATTGAATCTTCTTAGTGTCATGACCAACAATCAACATGTCATCCACATATAATAAGAGAATAATATAATCACCATCAGAGAATTTTTTGATAAACACACAATGGTCAGAAGTAGTTTTACCATACCCATGTTTCTCCATGAAAGAATCAAATTTCTTGTACCATTGTCGAGGTGCTTGTTTGAGCCCGTACAAACTTTTCTTCAATTTACACACAAGTTGCTCTTTACCTTTGACTTCGAAACCCTCTGGTTGCTCCATATAGATCTCTTCCTCCAAATCACCATGAAGGAATGCAGTTTTCACATCAAGTTTTTCAACTTCTAGGTTCAAACTAGCTGCTAACCCAAGCACAACTCGGATAGAAGACATCTTTGCCACAGGTGAAAAAATTTCATCAAAGTCAATACCTTTTCTCTGATTATAACCTTTCACAACCAATCTTGTTTTGTATCTTGGTTGAGAACTATTCTCTTATGCCTTTATCTTGTATACCCATTTGTTCTTGAGTGCTTTTCTACCATTAGACAACTTTACCAAATCAAATGTGTGATTCTCATGCAAGGAATTCATCTCTTCTTGCATGGCCTTTAACCACTTTCCTTTATCAACATTTGTAATAGCTTCGTGATAATACTCTGGCTCTCCACTATCAGTGATCATCACATACTCATGTGGAGGATATCTTTGAGAAGGTCGACGTTCTCTAGTAGATCTTCTCAACTCAAACTCGACTGGTGGCTCAACTGGAACCTGCTCATCTACTTGTATATCTCCCCCATCAACAAAGGTTTCTGCAGGGGGCTTAGACGCAAAAATTTGAATGTAACTTCTGGAATTTGGTTTTTGTTGTTCAGTTTTATCAAAATCTTCAATAGTCTGGTCTTCAAGAAATATCACATCTCTGCTTCTGATAATTTTCTTGTCAACCGGATCCCACAATCTATAACCAAATTCTTCATCACCATAACTGACGAATATACATTGTTTGGATTTACTATCAAGCTTGGACCTCTCACAATCTATTGATGTTCACCCGTTATAGTAGGTCATCATTTTTTTAATAGATCATCATTTTGCTTGTTTGTGTCTTCCACTTTTTGTTAATCTAATTGATTTTATCCCATCAAATAACCTATTACACGAAAGTTTTGAACAAATTATGTACAAAACTTACACTAATGCTTTGTGGGATTAGTAGATGCTCTTAAAAATCATGTGCAATTTTGCCCCTCCAAGTGAAATGAATGGTTGCAAAAATAAAATAATTAATGAAACAAAATAAAACAATAAGTGGTTTATAAAAGCTGTTGAAAAAAATGATTCAAAATGTCTTACACCCATAGTGTTGTGTGTGTGAGATAGAGAAATAGATGAACAAAAAGAAGAAAGGATGAGTTGTGTTGGCCATTACTTGATTCTTCGATCTATGTGAGTCTTGCTAAGGGCTAAAATCTTATGGAGAGGGAGAATGTGTGTGTGTGGGAGAGTAGTGATAGAGGAAGGATATTCCCATGGGGAATGTGAGCAATAGATGACCAACAACTATTTTTCTCTTCCTCTCTCACTTCTCCCATTCCACATATTTCTTCCATTAAAACAAAATCTCCAAAATATTTAAGTTGGTTCTACCTTTTGGGCTTGAGCGAGTTGGTTCGAGTATTTTTTTTAGGTCGAAAGGATAGAGTGGTGATCAGGTAAATATTCTAATTTTAAGGATAAGGTCTAACACTGTAAAGTGAGTTCTGCATGGAAAAATTATACGAGGTGGGTTTATTAAGAGGAATGTACCGTGCACCCCCTATTTTACCACCCACCCCCGAACCATAAGGAAAAGACCATATTGCCCCTAGTTTCATCTATAAAAATCTCCAAAAAAAATTCACTTTCCTTTTTTCTCCAATTTCTTCGAAACTCTGAAATATTCGAACCTCCCACCCAACCAAAACTTCGAATCTTTAAAACCTCTGAAATCAAAAAGTAAGACAGTTTTCGAAAGTTTCCTTGAGGATGAAAGTTTCGAAGCACAGTTTTTCCAGAAAATTTCAAACTTTCGAAACTTTCGTTCAACATGAAAGTTTCGAAATACAAAACTATCAAAAGTTTCGAGCAATGCGAAAGTTTCGAAATGGAAAATCTTCGAACATTTTGAATGTTTCGAAAAATCAGGTTTCGAAAGTTTGAGATGCATGGAAAGTTTCGAAGGTTTTCGAAAGTTTCGTATCCAGTGAAACTTCCGAAATGCTTTTTTGGTTTTTAAAAAATATAATATTTTTCCATGTGTTTTTAATATTGATATATTTATATATTGCAATGCCTAGAATGAAAGGTGCGTTTAGCCAAATTATTCGCAACTTGATAGGTGACAGAGGTGATGGTGCAGAGAGAATTCCACCAACAACATCAAACAAATGACGCAACGAAGTAAATCGTCCAATTAGGCAGCGTCGTCGAAGACAAGAGGTCCAGGATGATGACGTTGAGCCTACTGAGCTTGCACATATGGAGGAGGATGTCCATCAGCCTCCATAGTGGAGCAGGCCGCTGATGATATTCATGATGCTTCTGCACATGCTGATGATATTCATGATGCTTCTGCACATGTTGATGATTATGATGATGCTGCTGATATTGATGATCAGGATCAACATACCGAATTTCCCGGAGGACCGACGGTGACACGTGTGTTGACACAATATGAGCATCACGTGGCTCGGAGGCTATGGGAAGGAGAGGTATATGTTAATTTATTTTTAATTATATTTAATTATTTGTTTATTTATGTTTAAGTTTATTTAATTAATTGTATATTTATATATATATTTAATTATATTTATGTCTAAGTTTATTTAATTAATTGTTTATTGAAGTTTATTTAATTAATTAATTGTTCTATAATTACTCGCAGGATCGTGGATCATTAAAATGTATTACTCACGGATTGAAGCTGAAAAAGTTTATCGAAGTTCCTGTGCTAGATCCTGTAGAGCACTGGATTCGGGAATCTGAGCTGATGCATCTATCTTCAGGCTACCTCACTATGGCTGATGTTGGTCTGATATTCGCATTTATTGAAAGATGACACAGAGAGACCAGCTCATTTCATTTGCCATTTGGAGAGATGACTATCAATTTAGACGACGTCGCGACTCTCCTTCACATCTCACCACATGATAAATTTTTTGACGCACCAGTGAATATGAACACTAATAATGCTGCAAGAGCTGCACATGAGTACTTAGGTGCAACATGGGAGGAAGCATGTGCTGAGATTAGTTATAATAAATGTGCCCAATATATATTGCAATGGTTGCGTGATTTATATTGCCGTCTCATTCAAACTAACCAGTTTGAGTGTGCGGCTACAACGTATCTGTTGTATTTAGTTGATTGCACTATTTTTGCCGATAAAACACATACGCGTGTTGAGGCGAAATACATTACTTTTTTTATTGATTTACATCGTTGTCGGGACGATTCGTGGGCTTCCGCGACATTGGTTTTCCTTTATGACAATCTGGGAGATGGAGATGTCCACGACACTCGACAGTTGGGAGGTTACATGACCCTACTACAGGTATATCATTTATATTAAGTTGTGTCATTTATTTATTTAATTATTAAGTTGTGTTATTTTATGATGTTAATTATGTTGCAGTGTTGAATTTACGAGCACTTCCCAAGGATCTGTAAGCGGGGTGATAGAGGATCGATTCTTGCACATCTTCCAAGAGCATGTAGGTGGACTACAAAACATGATGTTGAAGGTGGATTGATGTCATATCGTCGAAGATTTGATGCGTTGTTGCTCGAGGATGTAGTGTTTACACCATATGATGATGATCGAGCTAATCATTTGTTTGTATTGATTTCGTTGTTTTCTGGATATCTTCGATGTGGTGGAGTCTCAGTCTCATATTTTCCAGAGTGATTTCTTCGACAGTTTGGTCGTATTCAGTGTATTCTGTGTGATGTTCCTCCGATGCCGAACAATATAGATTGGGTATGGAAAACTACTATGAGATCAATTGTAGCGGTCTTTTAGAGATTATATTCTGTTGCGACTTTTCCTGGAGAGGTCATTATGCATGGTACATTAATGTTTCACATCCTATGATTCTCCCTCCATTCACTGTTGCACCTTCGAGTCCACATACTACTGTTAATGCCCATGTTGGTCCATCATCTTCTACACATGCTGCTACTGCACATATTGGCCCATCAGAGCGAGATCGTAGAGCAGCTGAGCTTGTACGTAGGGCCATAAATTTGGTAACTCCATTTAGTGAAATTCGTACCATATTAAGTGAGTTAAGCCTCTTGTACAAAGATTAGCGAATGTGTTATGTATGCGTGTGTTATTTATATTTTGAGTACGAATATTTATGTACGAATATTTATGTATGAACCTTTTGTGTTATGTACGAATATTTAATCCATAATAAAACGTAAATGATAAAACGTAATGAAATACAAGATATTAAATTATAATATTCATTTAATGAAATACAAGATATATTTTAATCTTCACTTAATGAAATACAAGATGATTTGCTAAATGATGGATCAATGTGTTCCCAATGCTTCATACGTGTTGCACAAGCTATTTTCCATGTCTTTGCACATTCACTACAATAGTCTTTCCATATTTGTGAGGTAGGTGGCAAAGGATAATTAGACTTCAATTTGATCTGAACAATAAAATATTATACATTAATTTAATAAACAATGCTCATATCATAAAAAAAATTAATTTAATAAACACTAATAAATTTTACCTGTACCCAATGGTTTTCGTTGACGAGTCCAATTGCTAGTAAACATTCTTTCGATGGTGCTTTGTTTAGTGGAAAGAATGTCATATTCAGATTACGAGACAACGCCACCAATATGACATTATATAGTGTTGATATCACGTAACCCAAGTCTGGTATACACATTCACTTATCTTTTCCTTGAGCACCCAATCCTGATATTTTCAATGAGTTTCGCACTGATTCAACACTGTCATCAAACACATTGGCATAAAGGTCTTGATGTAGAAGAATCTCTTTTATCCAATTGTGTTCGAACTAAAGGCCAAGATTCTTCAGTCCGATCTAACAATGCTGCAATTGCGCGAAACCCACAAGCACATGGTAATCCATGAGTTGTTCTGATTGAGCAACCACATATTGTTTTGCCAGTACCTACAATCTTCACTCTCTGCAACTGTTTGTCAATTTTTTTAAAACATTTCCTTGATAAACAATGATGTAGACTTTGAAAGAATGATGAATTATACTCGTGCTCAACATCCTTGATGATTTTCTGAAAAGAAGATTGAATGATACATATTTGGTTCTTCAACATCACATTCACATCATCCCAACTTTTACACAAATCACCAAAACTAGTTTGCAGCATGTTTTTCAATCTCCAATGAGCAGACTCAACTCTACAAATAAATTAAATAACACAAATTAAAATAAATCACATAAACTAGTAAATCATATTTTCTAAAACAAAACAAATCATAACACAAATTTAAAAATACCTGTTAGATGTTGTGTTCCACAAATGCATCACTTTGTTGGTCCAAACATTGACAAATCTTTCTTTGTAAGGTGTTAACCACGAATCTTTCACATAATCAACAAAAAGAATAATATCGGCACACGCTAGCTCAAAATGTTGCAAGTGATGATCGTACTCCTCCACACTAGTCGAATATACAATTTTTTCCCATAAATCCATTACTTCTTCTTGTCTATCCTTTTTCACATATTGTTTGCATCTTGCCCCAACATTTTTTTCAATATGAAAACGACATAGCAAATATATTGAAGTAGGAAACACAACATTAATCGCATTCATCATGGCAAGATCTCTATTAGTCACAATAACTTTCGTACCTTATCGAAAAAACGACATAGCAAATATATTGAAGTACGAAACACAACATTAATCGCATTCATCATGGCAAGATCTCTATTAGTCACAATAACTTTCGTACCTTTTCAAATGCCCAGATGAAGTTATCTTGTCGCTCTTGTTCCAAATAAGCAAACTCAACCGAAAATATCAAACTAGTAGATGTGACACCGACAATTTCAAGTAGTGGTAACCGATATCTATTTGTTTTGTTCGTGCTATCACATATCAAAACAAAATGAAACGTGTTTAACAACTTTATACAATCAATATGCATCCAAAATATATCTCTCAAACATCAGAATTCTCTCGTCTTCTTGTCTAATACACATAATTTTCTTGTTGTATTAACCTCAACAGATGTTGCATTTATGTGTACGAACCTCTCAATGATGATCGATAAGTACTCCTTGCTTTATATATTTGACTTGAAATTGTGAGATTAGCTTTATTTCTCTCTTTCAAAGCATTTAGAATGAATCTGGGTGCAAGCTTATACTTTGTCATGTCATTGACAAATTTCCTCTCTTCTTCATTTAAATGCCCCAAATAAGAATGACCAGTTACAGTATCAAGTAGATCATGATTGTGTTCCAGAACAAACACTAATTTTTCATCCTTCACCGACACTTAACGGTATACATCTGAGAGTAAATGGACAATTTTCCTTATAAGAACAAGTTATTGTTGATTTTGATTTTGATTTATATCTTCCAACTCTTTCGCATCTCAAAATCAATTTGTCTTTTCTTCTCCTCTTTCCGGTTCCTTTATTTGATCGAATGGTAACAATTAAAATTCTATTTTGCCTTCCACTGGTTTTTGCCCATTCAAATACAGCTTCTCGAGAAGAAAATACCTACAACATATGTTTTAAATAAAACATCAAATATATCGTTATAATAAAAAATTTATCGATGATGGATTATCAGTAATATTAATACCTGATCAGTGATGAATTTTTTTGTAGAATCTATTCTCTTTCTTGAGGTAGGAACCTCAACTCTACTCATACCTAATTTCAAAAATAGTAATAAATTTAAATAATATTATTACTATCTCATACCTCTCTTGAAATTTTCAAAACTGTCTCACTTTGAAAGATTGAAATTTTCGAAGGTTATGTTTTTCGGAACATTCACATTGATCTAAACCTTCGAAAGTTCTGGAAACTTACGTTTCGGAACTTTCAGCTTCATCAAAAGTTCAGAAGGTTTGTGTCTCGGAAGTTTCAAATTTAAAGAAACTTTAACTTCGAAACTTTCAACTTCATCGAAAGTTTCGAAAGTTTTTTCTTATGTAAATTTATATTTCGAAGGTTTGTTTTTTAACCAAAGTTCCGAATAAATTAAATAAAACTCACTTTATATTATTTCGAAAATTTGAAACTTTCGAATAGTAAGAAATTATTGATAACTTTCGAAAGTGGGGGTGAGAAAAGAGTGTGGTAACTTTTTTTTTTCATAATTTTATATAAGATAAAAAGGATAGAATGGTCAATAAAAAAATAGGGGGGTGGGAGTTAAAAAAGGGGGTGCACGGTACATTCCTCATTTATTAATTCTACAACCACTAGGCCAAGCCCAAAATGATGTTAGCTGGTGTGGGGAAGTTAAAATAGAAATCTATTACCTACCCCCACACTTTTAGCTTCCTACCTCCAAAGCAAATGAAAATATTATTTTAACTATTTTTCCTTACTATTTGATAGTTTAAAAAATTTGAAATTATTATCATTTCGACAATTTTATATTTTTAAATTTTAATGAATAATTTTAGAAAAATTGCATTTTGGAAATATTGTGTTCATCTAAACTTTTGAATTTTTCAAAATTTATTTTAGAAAAATTGCATTTTAAAAGTTTGACATTCATCCAAAATTTCAAAATTCTTATAAACTTTTTAATAATTTTGACTATCAAGTAATAGAGTTAAAATGATTTTTATGTGTGCTTTTGGAGGTAGTGAAGTAACAATGTCGATTTACAAGAAATGGGAGTTTGAATTGTAAATATGCCTTTTAAAAATTCCTGTTAAAACTTAAGAAAATAACTCAAGAATGATCTTGGTTGTGAAACAGAAAACGGAGAACGTTCTTGGTTTATGTTATAAAACAGAGAACGTTCTTAAATTAGCAGAAAATCAGTTTCTATTTTATCTTAATTGATCAATGCAGTATGATAAAGAAGGAGATAGGAAAGAGAATACCACACAAAGATTTATCCTGGTTCACCCAACGTGGGTTACGTCCAGTCCTCACACTGTGAGATTTTCCACTAAGTGTTTAAAATGAAGAGCCTTCTTAATCTTACAACACCTAGAATAGATCAACCTTGATCTATTTCTTCCTTAATTACTTTCCACCCAGAAAGCAATTACAACACCTATCTAACCTTGATAGGAAGCAATCTTAAACAAACTATAAAGAAACTCTTATAGTTTGAGTTTTTACAAATGATTGAATTTGACAGAATCTGATATTTCTCAACTCTTGTTTGAGAATAGATTCTTTACAGAGTATCTAGTGATAATTTCGCAACTGATATATGAATGAGCAGCAGTGGCTGTTTCGCGAATT
>NC_021164.2:54067687-54077874 GCF_000331145.2 Cicer arietinum | reverse complement strand
ACTGAACCATTATTTTTAGAATAAAAATAATCCTTCTTTGAAATAGCTTTTTGACTTTAAATGGTTTAGCATTTAAAGCATCTATGTCCTTTCTTTGACGTTTCTTCATTGATCTTGGATGGTACATTATCTGCCTTGAGTCTTGAGTGTAGCTAGAGAAGGTTGGAGAAGAATTAGGAACGAGTTGCAGACTGAAACAGAGAAAATACAAGGCTGCTGTTGATGTGCAGAAAAACGGAGAATGATTAATGTTCTTGGTTTATCAGTTTGAACTTTCTTGAGCTTCAATAATCATTCTGGAGTTCCCGTTTTAAACGTTCTGGATTTCCTTTGTTATTGTCTTGTCATATGCCCAGATTGATCAAACTTTCTTGACATTTGAATTTTGGAACATGCAGATCGTCATGATTTTTGTCTGTCTTTGAGTCCTTTGATCTTTGCGATCAAATAACCTTTTTGAGTCTGGATTATTCGTACTTGTTCCTTGCCATGTACTTATTAGATATGAATTATTTCCAGAGGAGACTTTTTATCACAGGGATAGAAAAGATTTGACCAACTTGCTGTGATGGATAATTTGTTGAAGCTGAAGATCATTCTCTGTTATGATGCAGAATGATCTTGTTGTTGTCTTTTCTTGTATTTGCTTGATTCTGCTCTTAATTAAATCCACTCAAAAACACAAGTTAAATTAACATAACATTTAGAATCATAATTAACATTCTTAATTAACCTTTGTTTATTTTCATCAAAACTTAAAATATAGAGTTTGTCTCAACAGGTAGAAGATATATGTGAAGGGTGAGTCGTAGATTTCTCTAGTTTTAAAACATAGGCTGAAATATATCTTAAAAAATCAGTGAATAAAAGAGAGGTAAAAGGATGCAAAGCATAAATGTGGCTTCTTTTACCATCTGACTTCTTTTACCATCTTTAATACTTTTTATATTGGTCAATTCATGTGTTTTTTTTTTTTTATAATTAAAATATACATTTAAATTTGACTAATCTATATGTATTTTTAGGGGATTTTGAGAAAGAAGAAGTCACTATGCTTAAGTTTTGTTTGGTAATGCCAAGAAACAAGTTTATAGCCCATAAACTATAAAGTTATGTTTGATAAGTTAATTCAAATAACTTATAAACTTATGTGTAGCATTTTTATATAAACTAATTCAAGTAGTTTATAAACTTATAGCTTATCATCTTTCTCCAATTTTATCCTTATTATAACTAAAATGCTTTTTACATTCTATAATTTATTTATTAGAATTAAAAATAAATAATAATTTAAAGTAAATAATTAAAATAATTTATTTATTATAATATAAAATAAATAAACTAGCTAAATAAATAAATATAAATATATATAATTAATACGAAATTATTATAATTTTAATTTTAAAATAAATAATTTATTTATTTCAATACATAATAGACAAGTTAAAAAAGTTAAAATTATAATTCTCAGAAGTTTTACAATTTTCACAAGTCAATTAAATAAAATATATCTATTTTATGATTTTCCTCTTTGTCGAAAATTTTCTTCTTGAAAAATGCATCAATTTTCTTATGTTTAAACATCATGTTACTCCTAAAAAAAATTTACATATTAATTAAAATAATTCACAATTAAAAAATAGTATCACATTATATCATATATTGATGGTTAACATGTAAAAGTTTGCTAATAGATAGTAGTTGAGTTGCTAACTAGGGTCTTAGATTATGTCTGTTTGAGATTAGTTGGTTTATCCTTTGATATTATGTAGTTTATCTATATATAAAGTTTGTTGTATTAAATTTAATATATTTTATTAGTATAATAAAAATAATAATTCAATCTCAAAATCAATCTCAAAATCGGTCACAAAATTTGGTCACAAAATTCAGTCACTAAATCGGTCACTAAATTCGGTCACTAAATCGGTCACTAAATTCGATCACTAAATCGGTCACTAAATTCGGTCACTGATTTGATCGCAACAGTTAGCGACTAGTAGTTTAGCTACTGATTTAAATTGGTCGCTATTGGATTTAGTGACCGATTTTCTATATTTAGTGACCGAAAAATTAGTCTCTAAAAGTGTTTTTTCTTGTAGTGAGAGAAGAAAGGTACATACGTGGATACGGGAGAGACGAAATGCGATGTCAGTTTCTCAAAATCATATAGACGAAATGCGATGTCAGTTTTTCAAAATCATACAAGTTTGATGATATTTTAATAATTTATCATTATTATTATGTATAAAAAAAAATATGGACAATATGTCATTACTATATATATAAAAATAAAAAATATAGGGATGTTGTGACCCTTGTTTACGAGAAGATCCGTCACTTACCTTATGTAATTACTAAGACACTAGAATACACATTATGTTGTAGCACTAAGAGTATAACCATATCTTTTTAAAATTCCAAATAACATATCTATAGTCTTCCCTTAATAAATTAAAAAAAAAAAAAAAAAACTCTAATTGTGTCATATAGTAAATGACATAAATAAATATAAACATGACAAAAAAATATTTGATGCAAATTTTTTTAAAGGGCATAAAAGATGTAGGTGTTTTTTCAAAACTAAAGAGATGTTAGTGTCATTTAAAAGTGAATTCATGAAAAGTAAATACAATTTCTCCTACTAAAAATAAAATAAATGTTGCACCTTATTCAAAGGTATATTTTATTTCTTTTGCTTAGAAAAAATAAAGAAATATTGAAATATGATTAATATCAAAGCTCTGATATTATATAGTGATGTAAAAAGAAGTTAAAAAAGTGTGGCAGAGAAAACAGCTCCTTCAGCATTAACTATGCGGCTACCGAGTTGTCTCTTTCATTGTTCAATTTGAGCAGACTTTTTGTGAGGGGAATTTCAAAAATATATTTAAAATTTTCAAATAGCTATATTAATGTAGTAAAATTAAATAACTTAATGTATCAATTGGTCAAGTGGTTGCAATTATTGGGTTTAATTCAAACCAATGAATCTATTAAGTTATCAAAAGTTACAATTTTTCTCAAGAGTTGTTTTCTTTCACCAATTAGTATAAGATGAAGAGTTGTTTTCTTTCACCAATTGGTATGAGTATCTCTATAAATAGAGATATTTTAGAGGCAGAAAGAACACAAGATAAATAACACAATTTACATGTTACATGAATCAAATTTCAGTCAAAAATATTTGAGTCATTTCTTCTTTTCTCTAGAGCACGAGAGTAAATTAAGAAACTTTATTCTATAAACTATCATTGATCGATAGGCTTGCTGTGAATGTGCAATTCACTTCAAGGATTCTAAAGTATCCTGAAGGGGATTCGTCGGTTAACCCGTTTGCATCCGATATATATAGATTGGTGGGGGCGAATCGAACCTAAAACTTAGTGTGATACATACGCTTTGGAATTTATTTGTGCAACTTCCATCATCATCAATTTCATCATCTTCTTACTCAAGATTTGCAACATACCTCCAACAAAAATTCCAACAATCTTTAGGTTCGATTTTCGATTATCAAATTTATTTATGACTGCAACTTTTAAAGGAGATGGACTTTATTGACCATGGTGAAAGGTACACATTTAATCTATATGAATATATATGATATGTTTTGTTGGGTGGGCTCACTCCTCAAGTGGAACTAGGGATGGGAATAGGCTAGGTCGTCCGACAGGGGCCTATGGCCTGGCCTACTTATGGTCTGACCTGGCTTGGCCTGTTTAATAAAAAGGTCAGGCTCAGGCTGTTTTTAAAGCCTATTTATGTAAATAGGTCAGGCTCAGGCTTGTAAAAAAGCCTATTAGGCCTGACAGGTCGGCCTATATATATTTTATATGTATTTCATTCTCTATTTTTTCTTCTTCTAATTTCCATTGCACTCACTCCAACAAACATTTATGAAAACAACATATTTTTTATAAAAACTGATATTATTTATTTGTTACTTTTTTATAAAAACCAATACTATTTATTTGTTATCTTTATATATATTATTAGTATATAAATTTAAAAACCCTAATTGTTTATTATTACTGAATATGAGTTTGTTTGAGAGGTAATATTCCGAGTTGTTTGAGAGGATTTGTTTAGAGGTAATATTCTGAGTTGCTTGAGAGATAATAATAGGTGCGTTTGTTTCAATAAAAAATTGATTCTTTTAAACCAAAAACTATTTTTTAGGGTTTAAAAGGTATTTGTTTCATATTTTTAAAAAATTATTTTGTTAGAAAAATCATTTTTTTATTTAATATATACATACATATACATATTAATATTGGTATATGGAGAATCATATAAATCGATGTGTAGAGCATCATGTAGCTATAGATAATTGTTTTAATAAAAAAATTATTCTTTTAAACCAAAAATCATTTATTAGAGTTTAAAGGGTGTTTGTTTAATTTTTTTTTTTAAATTATTTTGTTAGAAAAATTATTTTTAATGTGAATAAGGCTTTTAAATAGGCTTACAGGTCAGGCAATGGTAGGCCGTAGGCTAGGCTCAGGCCGGAAAAAAAGCCTATCATAGGTCGTAGGTCAGGCTTAGGCCTCAAAAATTCATCGTAGGCCAGACTCAGGCCTTTCAAAGTCTGGCCTGGCCTGACCTATTCCCACTACTAAGTGGAACCCACCAATTTTACTATTATTATTATTATTATTATTATTGAAATAAAAAGAGAAAAAAATTTAATGGGCTTGGCCCACTTGAAGGTAATAAAAGGGATTTAGAAATCCCTAAGAATACACAGAGAAACAACGGAAGAAGAACGGTAGCCAGAGAAGAAAAATAAGGGTTTAGTTCCGGTGGTGGTAACAGATGTGTATCAAACTTGCTCCGTTTGATCTACAAAATTAATATGTTATTCCTACCACTGAATTTGTTATTTTAATATATAATTTGAGTAGTTTTATCTTCTCTGAGAGTTACTTTGGCATACCCACTTTAGTGGAAGGTTGTTATAAGGTTGTTATAGGGTTGTTATTGTTGATTGATATTCTCTATTGTTATAATTTGAGGGAAGTTTTCCACGTTAAAAATTGTGTTTGTCTCATATTTAATTTTCTGTCAATTATTTTGGCTCTGTGGAATTGTATTTTCAATTTGGCCATTTATTTGCACAGGTGGTGGAAAAAAAATATTCCGCACTATTGAGATAGTTATCGCTAATTATCTCTGGTTTTCCCAACAAAGTGGTATCAGAGCTCGGTTATTTGATTTGTGCATTTAAATGGAGGAGGAAAATAAAGGTCCCAATATGATTAAACTTAACTCTTCTAATTATACACTTTGGAAGACTCTCATGGAAGACATGTTATACAGTAAAGATTTGTATGATCCTATTGAGGGTGACACTGCTAAACCCGCAAATAAATCTAACGCTGACTGGAAGAAGATGAATAGAAAGGCAGCGGTGTTGATCAGATAGTGGTTGGATCTTAGTGTGTATCCACATGTTGAAACTGAAATAGATGCTAACAAGATGTGGGAAAAATTAAAAGAGTTGTATGAACGAAAGAATGTACAAAATAAAGCATTCTTGATTCGGAAGCTGGTGAATATGAAATACAATGATATAAAAAGTAATCGGATGCTTGATGTAAGTCGTGACTTGTACCAGACATGATATAATATAGGTTGTTGGAAGGTTAAGTCGGTATGCAAGCAATCCAACTAAAGAACATTGACATGCTATTAGTAAAGTATTAAAATATCTGGAAAAAATAACTAACTATAGTTTAATCTATAGTGGATATCCTTCAGTTTTGGAAGGATATACAAATGTCAGTTGAATAAATCATGTTGAGGATCATGCTTCCACAAGTGAATGGCTCTTTAACCTTGATTGCATAATTTATTGTTCTAGCAGCAGTTAGTAAAGAGGTCGAATGACTAAGAAATTTGTTGTATGAGATACCAATTTGGACAAAGTCAATGACATCAGTATCCAACATTGTGATTGTCAATACACATTATCAAAAGCATATAGCCAAGTATATAATAGAAAATCAATACATATTGGTTTAAGACATAGCTATGTAAAGGATTTAATGGAGTGATATCCATAGTGTTTGTAAGAATTGAAAAGTATCTTGCATATCCTTTGACGAAAGATCTGACAAAGGACATTGTGTTGAAAACATCATTAGGGATATGATACAAGCTCATATCTAGATAATCACCAATGGTGGAAACATCAACTCACAGTTGAGTAGCATCAAGTCTTGAGTTCAATGATGAAAGTACATTACTAGAGTGATTGAAGTACTTAACAATAGATACATCCTAAAGGATAAAAGTACTTGGACCATAAAATAAAAGTGGTAGGATGAGGTCTCCTCTTAATAGACATATAGCATGTATTTGCTGGAATGTATAATTATTGGTGCATTTCTGATATACTCCACCTATATGAGAATGAAGTGGGCCGCTTCATAGGGTTCAAGAGTTTGACTCTTAAATTCTCACGAAAAGGATATGAGACACAGGATCTTGTCAAATGTTTCATTTTTATAATTGGATCAATGGTACCGAGATTTCATGTGTGAGTTATGAATATTTGTTCTAATGAATGGTTGGTTCAAAGCTTGTCTACCAATCTATTTGGGGATGAGTGAAAACATAATTTACTAAGTACTGTTTCAAATCGTAAGATACCATTATCTGAAACCATGAGATTTCCGGAATAATGGACTTAGATATATTTTGAAAATGGTGGGGAATTGTGAGGGAAATTTTCAAAATATATTTGAAATTTTCTAATAGCTATGTTAATGTGGCAAAATTAAATAATTTAATGTATCAATTGGTCAAGTGGTTGCAATTATTGGGTTTAATTCAAACCAATGCATCTATCAAGTTATCAAAAGTTACAATCTTTCTCAAGAGTTGTTTTCTTTCACCAATTGGTATAAGTTAAAGAGTTGTTTTCTTTTACCAATTGGTATGAGTATCTCTATAAATAGAGATATGTTAGAGGCAAAAAGAACACAAGATAAATAACACAATTTACATGTTACATGAATCAAATTTCAGTCAAAAATATTTATAAGTCGTTTCTTCTTTTCTCTAGTGCACGAGAGTAAATTAAGAAACTTTATTCTGTAAACTATCATTGATCGATAGGCTTGATGTGAATGTACAATTCACTTCAAAGATTCCAAAGTATCCTGGAGGGGATTCGCCGTTTAACCTGTTTGCATCCAATATATATAGATTGGTGGGGGCGAATCGAACCTAAAGCTTAGTGTGATACATACGCTTTGGAATTTATTTGTGCAACTTCCATCATCATTAATTTCATCATCTTCTTACTCAAGATTTGCAGTATACCCCCAATAAAAGATCCAACAATTTTTTAATATCAAAATAAGCAAGAAATTGATATAATACTTTTATATTATCATGCACATATAATATGAGTTTATCAATTTTAGATTTAATAACTTCTCACATAAAACATCACTATCATTGAGACATACATTTGATATTTATGACAATTTAAATAAATTAATATATTAAATATACATCTTAAATCATACATATTTATATTTGTCAAGATTTAACATACCAAAGTTATAAATAAACTTTATTTCACCAGTCAATCATAAATTATTGTTCTTAGTCTAAAAACATCAACTATAGATAAACAAAAATTTCATCAAAACATATTATCTTTAATTTCATACTATTAATTTTCCACATCCTATCTCCATATTATTATATATGCATCCGAAAAGGAAATTTTATTATATATGCATTTTAAACATGAATGCAATATATAAATGTATTATCACTAAATAACTTTCAATGCCCAACCATGAATTTTTTTATTTATTTTTAAAATCCAAACAAGCAAAATTCACCTTTTTTTCTTGCTTTTCCTTTGCTTTTTGTTTTCTTCCTATTTGTGTGTCTATCTTGCTTGCTGCTCGGCTGATCCTTCTTCACATTTTTTTCCTTCCCCTTTGTGACTTCCTCCACTCTCATCCAATGTTACTTTTTCCTTCCTCTTTGGTCCTACAGTAGTAACATACCTTTTTCATGCAATATTATTTTTCCGCTTTAATAGCACATGTAAAAGAAAGTGGAAACTTCAACACAATAGATATTATTATACGAGTAATGATCTCAACACCCATTCAACTTTTCATTTTATTTTATTTTAGTTTTATCCATCAAATTATAATAAGTGATACTTGCTGGAAATGAATGACCCAAGTCTTCTTCATCTTATTTTAGCATTAAAAACTTTGTCTCTGTCCAAACCATCTTGATCAAATTTATCAAACAAAATGCAATGGAGACTCAGGAGTCAGGTCTCAAAGCAAGTCTATCATCCACCATGATAAATTTGTAACTTTATTCAACTCTGTCTTTAGGTTTCAGATTAAGACCAGGATACAAATTCAGCACATTTGGCGTGAGAACAATTATGACCGTCGATTGTTAGCAGTGTTAACAATGATGAACATAGAAGGGAGGAAGATGAAAAGAGGAAGAAACAAAAAAATCCATTAGTTTGTTAAACCAAATGAACAAAAATGTTAGTTTGATAGAGTTATAATAAGTATATATATAAGAAAATAGAAAAGTCTAAAATACATTTACTATCATTGGATTAATGTGACTGCCCTAACGATGTCGTAATTGAAGTATAACGACCAATCACATGCAAATATGGTGGTTGATGACACCCACAACATCTTGTTGTTAGTCTTCATCATATATTGATAGTTATTTTTACTATAAAAATATCAAAGTAAGAGTCCTTTTAAGTTTTTTATTTAAATTAATTATTTTATTTAAACAATACACTCAAATTCAAATCATGAACATTACTCTCAAATATGAGTGATAATAGGCTACACGGACTAAACTTAACATGATTTGAATCTAATCTTGTTAAAAAATCAAAGGCCTACCTCTCACATGTTCTTTTCATAGGCTTACAGGACAAATAGCCAATGTGATAAAAACTCATAAGGTATGACCTTAATAAAAAAACCAAATAACTCAGGTGATAATCTAAAATGACATTTAATATAGGACAAAGTGAGTTTTTTCCTACTATTTTTACTTAATTTATTTTGCTTGGTTTGTAATTAGTTTTTTTATATAGTTGTAATCATTTTCAACTATTTTATAATTCGAAATATATTATAATTATAATATATAATACAATCAAAAAGTTAGACTCATAATTTCCATGTTAGTTCCTCCGACATGTTACTTCTTAGTCCTTTTGGCTCTGTCACGATTTAAAATTTAAATTATATAATAATAAATTCAAAAATAGTTTATCATGTTCTCATCTCTTTATGAAATTATCTCTTATTTAAAAATCATTTCAATTTCGTCAATTTCTCATATTTATGGAGTTTAGTATATATTAAAGTGACATATTTTAAATAATATATCAAAAGGTTTAGCGATACAATTTAGAGATGAAGTTTATTATATTGTTGTTGTGTATTGAAATTAAATCTAGAAAATATATCACATCCGAAACTTTTAAAAGTTAGAGGGGGAGATAAAATAATGGGCAGTTTTAATTTAGGTGATCAGTTTTTTAAGAGTTTACATATTGGTGGAAAGTCGACTCACACTTGAGTAACATCAAGTCTTGAGTTCAATGATAAAGTACACTATTAGAATGATTGCAAGTACTTGAATATAGATACATCCAAAAGATTGAAAGTACTTGGACCATAAGTGTAAAGTTGGAAGGTTGAGTTTTACTCTTAATAGACATATAGCATAAATTTGTTGAAATACATATTATTTCTGATATAGTCTACCTATGTGAGGATGAAGTGAGGCCGCTTCGAAGAGTTAAAGGGCTTGACTCTTAAGTTCTCATGAAAAGGATACATGACACAAGGCCTTAACAAATGTGTCATGTGTAAGTTGTGCACACTTGTTTTAATGAATAACTGGTTCAAAGCTTGTCTACCAATCTATTTGGGATAAGTGGAACCCATAACTTACTAAGTAGTAGTTCAAATCGTAAGATACCATTATCTGAAACCATATTATTTCAAAAATTATGGGACTAAGTATATTTTGAAAATATATGAAAGTATAGTGAGCAGGCACATTGTTTTGCCACCAGACCATTGCATAACTTCGGTAAATATATGAACAGTAAATATATAGATCCTTTCGCAAACAGTGGCAGAAAAAGA
>NC_021164.2:54054191-54067677 GCF_000331145.2 Cicer arietinum | reverse complement strand
CTCTTTCCCAAGTGACATTATTTTCCTATAAATATGGTCACTTTGGACAGACTGCAAACAACGAATTCAAATAATTGTCATCCATTTTCTTTCACTCATTCTCATATACTAAGTCAACTTATTCTTTTCTAATGCATGAGAAAAGAATAGGTAGCATTATTTTGTAACATACTATTGAAAGATATTCTTGGTGTGATATTGCAAATCATATCAAGGTTTTCAAAGTACCCTGAAGGGGATTCGTTGGTAGTCTCATTTGCATCCGATTGGTGGGGGCGAATCGAACTTAAAGGATAGTGTAACAACACGCTTTGAAATTTGCTACATATAATCTTCATCAACAACTTCACTATTAAAGTCTTGCAGCAATTGTCACCAACAAAGATCCAACAGCTGATTCAATAATTTTTTTAAGTTTTGAACAATTTCAAACTTCCGAAATTAAAAATTTAAGATTTTCGAAAAATTTATAAAAAAATTTGAGCCTTTCAAAAATGTGGTTGTTTAGAATGATTCATAATTTTTAAAATACAAATTATTGATATGTTGATTACATAGTAAATTTTTTAACGCTTGGATTATTGATATGTTGATTACATAGTAAATTTTTTAACGCTTGGATAATTGATATTGGAATTTTGAAGTTATAGCATATCTAATTAGTTGAGATTCAACTATTAAACATCAAAATTATATTTTGTAAGTCATGGTCTGTTTAATTAGTTAAGATTAATCTATTGGGTCATCGAAGTTTTAATTTTTAATTCATTGTTAGTGTAATTAGGTTAGATTGAAATGTTAGTTTATTAAAATTATAATTTTTAAGTCATAATTTGTCTAATTAGTTGAGATTAAACCCATGAATTATCAAAATTATAATTTTTCTATCATTTTTGGTGTAATTCGTTTAGATTGAACTATTGAATTAGCTAAGTTTGAATTTTTATGCCATAGTAAATCTAATTAATTAATTTTGTATCATTGTATCACCGAAATTAGAATTCTTAAGTTATAGTTAATCTAATTATTTAAGATTGAACTATATAATCATTGAAATTATAATTTATAAGTGATTCTTAGTCTAATCAATTAAAATCGAACCATTTGATAATCCAAATTATATTACTTTCATTTCTATATATAAGATTGAAGGTGCTGGAAAACACAAAAAAATGGAGGTGTTTGAATTGTGTTATGTCATTTTTAAAAGATATTTCGATTGCTTTGCACAATATTAATCAAGTTAAGAGAAAATAAGATTGAATGATAAAGAACCAAGATAAGGGAAACAAAGAGACAGGAATACACATTAATTTTTATACTAGTTCACAACACAAGAGTCGGTGCATCTCGTCCTCCCTTACAGCGAGATTTTGCATCAATATGGTCGATGACTTAATCCACTGTTTTAACAACAGCAAACAAGTATTATTTACTCTGCCTCTGCAGGCTCACTGAACACCTTATAATCAATCTGATTGTGTTTGAGTCTTCTCAACCTTTTATGTTGTGTCGCAGCCTAAAATTTTCTCAAATTCAATTGAATCGCTACCAAAATTTATTTTAAAATAAGAAAATATTGAGAAACTCTTAAAAAATAGAGAAAAAAATTTTAAAAACAAAAAAAAAAAGACTAAAACAAAATTTTCTTCCTTGACAATAACTTAAAGGGAAGGTCTGAATTTTTCTTTCTATCCACACACTAAAGATTTGGTAAAAAAAAAAAAAAAAAAAGTTGTTATTTTTATTTTCTTATCTGTTTTATTAAATTTGTTTTACAATTTTTCCTTTGCAATATAGGAGACTTGAAAATGCAACAATTATTTTTATTTTTTAGATTTAAGATCTAATGGACAATACTAAATATATATAACTTTAACTTTTTCTAATTTAAGTTCAACTTTCTTGTTTTAATTATTTTTTGCATAATCTGATTGACAATTGTACAACTTTAATTTTTTTTATTTTAGCTGTAGCTTTCCTCTTACATTATTTTCTTAAATATTTAGTATTAATGACAATTAATCTATTTTTTAAAATATTAAATAACAAAATGATAAATTTGTTATAATTAAGAAAATCATAAAATAATATTTAATACGTTAATTATCTTTTGAGTAAGATATTTTTTGTGAAGTTGTAGCAATTATTTTTTTATAAGGTATTTTTGAACAAAATTTCACATATATTAATCTCAATTATAAGACAGAGTACAATATTTTGAGTAAAGACCCTATTTTGTATAACTTAAGAAAATAAAATAATGTCTTGTTCTTTGTAAGAAATTTTAAATAATTTTTATTAATGAATTAGGTTGTAAATTTATAATTTTTTCTTCTATTAATTAGAGCAATTATCTTTTTGAATTTTTTTAGTTTTCGCCTTTCAATTTTTCATTTCAACTTCTCATTGATATTTTTTTAAAATTAATTTGATTTTGCTAATTTATTATTATTTCAATGTCTATCTTATTCATATCTCTATGATTGAGAATTTATACAATATTTTTTATAAAATTATTCTTGCATGATTCAGTGATAAGGACTTTAATTAAGTCAATATTAATCAACTACTAAAGATTGCTAAAACTATATTGTTTGAAATTGATAAAATGATTTTGTTTAAAATAAAATGGAATTGACAAAGTTATTGATTACACTATTTTTATATATCTTTTTTGGAATTCGTTATACAATTTCACTTTCTTGTTTTACTCAAAATTTAAATACTTCAATAAAATATACTTCTATCGTATTTAATGTTTAATTATTTAAATATTTTATTTTTTCTTATTATTTTTGTTATGTTAAAAATTCAAGATACAATTAATAATATTTTTTCATTTTGTACTTTTAACAATTCAAAAACATTTATTAAATAAATTTTGTTTTTATATAATAAATAAATATAAAAAATAAGCAGAAACAACTAGAAAAAAATTAATTAAAGTTAAATTAAAAACAAAAGGTGATAATGTAATTTAAAAAAAAAAAACAAAAATTAATTAAAACATTCAAAGATATTAAAATTTGATTCTATTGACATTTGTACATTTTATTAAAATGAAAATACTACATAAAATACGAATAATTATAAAAATACATGTTACTTGAATAAAAGATTATAAATTTGAGTTAACCATATTAAAAAATATTTTATCGGCATATAAATAATTAATTGTATTCATGTAAATATGGTAAGAAAAATGACTCATTTACTCATAAATCACTTAGAATGATTTTGATAATCATCTATTAGACAGATACAAAGAAAATAAAAACATAACAAATCATATGCAACCCTAAGAAAAAAATCCATAAAAACATAACAAAGAAAATGCAACTATCTCTTTTGCTTTAACATTTCCTTTTTGTTTCAAAATAAAGCGTTAATGTTTAGAAATCAATTGAAAAGCTTTCGATGAATATTTGATAAGGTGCGAGTAGATAGCCAAAATTAGAGCAATATGGCATTGTTATAAAAATAGAAATTCAAATAAGTGGGGGATGTGGTAAAGAAAATTTTAAAAAACAAACATAAAAAAAAGTAGAATTGATTCATCTTTTTATGGGAAAGTTAGTTTAAGGAACTCTCTATTTTTAACTATATACTTTTTAATGATAAAAAATAAAACGTGTTTCTAAATGTAATTTATAATATATTATTAAATATATTTATTATTGTTCTTCAAATATCTTTATTAATACGAGTACTAGTAGTATTGATTTGTCTTATAAAATGAAAAGTTCTAACCAACTACATATACACACAAAAATAGTAAAAAAAAAAAAAATTACTCATATATGAAGATAGGATTAAAAGGATAAGATTGTATCTTTAATAAAATAAATATGATTGGGCCAAACTAAAATACAAGGATTTGTAATGCACCATCCACAACCATTGATGTAATATATTGAAATGATAAGATTAAATCTTTAATAGAATATATTGATTGGTTCAAATTAAATTGCAAGGATCATCAATGTAACATTCACAACGGTTAATAAATTATATTTAACCGTCTAGATTAAAAACTCTTTCTTTCCCACATTTCCACTCACCAAATTAACTCCTTTAAAATCTCATGCAACATATCTTGTTTTCCAATCTCCATCAAATATAAAATGAAAATGTAAAAAAAAAACACCAAACACGAACACACTTCACCCTCTCCTATTTTACATTTCTTTTTTATTCCTTGAAGACTTCATAGAACATTGCTTGGTGTGAGTCTCCTCTCTTCCTGACATGTTTTCTCTTTATTTTTATTTTTTAAACTTTTCACTCATTTGTAATGCACTACTTATTTAAAAAATTTCATGAACTCTTCAACTCAAACTTATTGCAAAAAAATTAATCTATTTTTTTATGGGATGAAGATCCATTCTTTTGAACCATATTCTACTTGAAGTAACAAAATTATCTCTCTTTCTAGTATTTTAATTTTATGAATGAATAGGAGTTTTTTACTTACTCTTGTATTCATATTATTTTAACTCATATAAATGAACGAGTTTTTTGTTGCTGATACGGGTGAACCATACATTAAGTCAAATGAGAACTATGTGTGGTGTTTAACTATTTAATTACTATTAACTTAGGCCTAGTCATGGAACCATATACGGCAATATAATAGTAGTTCACTATGTGTGGTGTTTAACTATTTAATTACTATTAACTTAGGCCTAGTCATGGAACCATATACGGCAATATAATAGTAGTTCACTATGTGTGGTGTTTAACTATTTAATTACTATTAACTTAGGCCTAGTCATGGAACCATATACGGCAATATAATAGTAGTTCACTATGTGTGGTGTTTAACTATTTAATTATTGTATTTTATAAGATTGTGATATTACCTATATGTATTTTTAAGTATGATAAATAAATTAAAATTACGTAATTTTTTGATATAAAATATAGATGTATTTGATTGTTTAAAAAAAATAAAATTTTGAAGAAAGTGCATTTTATTGTTGATAAAATAGTTGAAAGAAAATATATTTATTTAATTTGAAAAAACATTTTAAAATAAAATTTTAAAATTATCAAATTATACAAGTTGTATCTTATAAAAAATTCAAGTACTAAAAATAATATTACCACCTATTGTTTTAAGAAAAGTTTCATTGTCTTAGTTATAAAAATAAACTTTAAAAGAAAATCTTATATTAGTTTCACGGCAAGATGGAAGCATTTACACCTCGTAAATGTAATAAAAAATTATATTTTTTGTATATTAATTTTAAAATAAGATAAATAATTTTTATTTTTTCTATCAAAAAAGAGTGCAGTATCATTCTTGTTAAAATAAATATTTCTCAATAGAAATAACATATGTAGAAATATTTTTATTTTATTTTCAATTGAATTATATAAAATTTGAACATTTGAGGAGAAAAACTTTGAACATTGCAAAGCATTGCCTTAAAGTATAATAATCATTTTTTATTATGTTGTTTGTTCCGTTAACTAATTGGTTGTGATTTAGATTTTATGATAGACGAGATTTAGTTTTAATATGCATCATATCGTAATTTTATTAAATAATTAATTTTGTGTTAAATATCTTAACTTTGATTTTGAGCATCTATTATTATTATTTAATATTAATTTTAGTTTTTGTTTTTACATTTCTATTCTTTATACATTCTATTTATAGTTATTTTAATTTTATATATACGTATAACTTTTTAATTTTTTTTATAAATGTAGGAAGATCTCTACAGATATCAATCATCTAAATCCTATTAAAAATTAATGCAAATGAAGTAAGTTGCGTTAAATAAAAAATGTATTTATGAAAAGTTAATATACACACATACAGGAAAAATGGAACTATATATTAGTAATTTACACTTTTTTTATTTGAACAAAAAATTCCACTATCTCTTTTTAAATTTAATGAATTAATGTTATTGTAACTTTTTTTTTATTTAAAAAATATTAATTATTTTTTTCTTTCTATTAATAATTCCATTGAAGTTACGATTTTTTATTTGAGAATCTCGCATTACATTCAATTCAATAAATAAAAATCGCTAACTTAAGAGAAAAAAAAAATAATGTCATGTTCTTTGTAAGAAATTTTAAATAATTTTTATTAATGAATTAGGTTATAAATTTATAATTTTTTCTTCTATTAATTAGAGCAATTATCTTTTGGAATTTTTTTAGTTTTCGCCTTAGTGATAAGGACTTAAAAAGTCAATATTAATCAACTACTAAAGATTGCTAAAACTATATTGTTTGAAATTAATAAAATGATTTTGTTTAAAATAAAATGGAATTGACAAAGATATCATTTACACTATTTTTATATATCTTTTTTGGAATTCGTCTCAACATTCTCTCAAATATAAAATACAATTTCACTTTCTTGTTTTACTCAAAATTTACTTCAATAAAATATACTTCTATCGTATTTAATGTTTAATTATTTAAATATTTTATTTTTTCTTATTATTTTGGTTATGTTAAAAATTCAAGATACAATTAATAATATTTTTTCATTTTGTACTTTTAACAATTCAAAAACATTTATTAAATAAATTTTGTTTTTATATAATAAATAAAGATTAAAAATAAGCAGAAACAACTAGAAAAAAATTAATTAAAATTACATTAAAAACAAAAGGTGATAATGTAATTTTAAAAAATACAAAAATTAATTAAAACATTCAAAGATATTAAAATTTGATTCTATTGACATTCGTACATTTTATTAAAATGAAAATACTACATAAAATACAAATAATTATAAAAATACATGTTACTTGAATAAAAGATTATAAATTTGAGTTAACCATATTAAAAAATATTTTATCGGCATATAAATAATTAATTGTATTCATGTAAATATGGTAAGAAAAATGACTCATTTACTCATAAATCACTTAGAATGATTTTGATAATCATCTATTAGACAGATACAAATGGGTGGGGTGACATTGTGGATGGGATTGTGGCATTCACTAGTTCATAAACTCTAATGGCTTTTTGAAACGAAAAAAAAAAAAAACCATTCAATTCAAAAAGATAAGAAGATCACTCAAGAGATCCACTAATCATATATTTCTCAAGATATAAAGTTATCAAAGTAAAAAAAAATCTTGAGATTTGAGTGGAAAAAATAAAACACATGCTTGACACACTCATTGAAAAGTAATAAAGACATTACAAAAACAAAAACAAAAAAACAATTTTTATATAGCACGATTCTCATAAGGAGAGAGTATCATAGGTAGTCACCAAAAGTTAATTACTTACTGCTAACTAAAGCATGTACTTTGATAGGCTTGTTCAGAACAACTTAATCAAAAGTTGATACATTATAAGAAATACCTGAAAGTAATATAGCAAGTCTAAATGTATTATGCAACAACAAAGAAATAGAGAAAATAAAATTTGGGTACTATCAAGGGGTAGAATCCACTTGGTCGTCGATTTTATTACAGGAATCTGCATCTGAAGAAGTCTCCTGAGGAATTATGAAATCACGTGGAGAGCCTGAGGGTGTACCGTAGTAGTCTGAATCCCAATATTTGGATGAGTCTTTTGGGGAAAGTGGAACCTACAACCAGGAAAAATGGAACAAACAATAAAGGTATATCTAATCTAATGATAAAATTGTGTTCCATCATGTTGATTCTAGTGGTAAGTTAAAAGTTTAAAATCAACAAACAAAAACACAATTTATTTTGGTTGAAAAAAAAACACATCGTATACAACCATATTAAATAGTATATAATGGTTGTGCTAATCAAAGCATAGTGACTAAAAGTTAAAAGTGCATTGCAGAGCACAATACCTTCTTTAAATAATCATCATCGAAATATTTGAAATCTGCAGAGATAATAGGAGTTTTATCAACGTGGTATCATAAGAAGAAAAGTGAGAAACGGAGGTATCAAAATATAAATCACCAAGAGAGAGAGAGATTAGGAATATTAATATACATTTCAACTTTCGAACTTCCATGACCTATGCCAATAAAAGAATGCTAGAAATAATTAAATTTGCTCAAAGATGTACTTGAAAGCCAACATACACACAAATACATCATAAGATTCAAGACTACATTTGCATTTGCTTGTAATTATGAAGTTAGGATATTAGATAAGTTCATGTCAATGTTAGAGGCAGCCATCAATGAACTTCTGAAGAACATATCCCAGGCTGTGATTCATGGCATACATCATTAGTATTTAATACATCAAATTTAAAATAGAAAGTCAGGTCAGCTTACGGCGTCTTGATATACGAGACCCATCGCGGTATCCCAACTGTTCAGCAACACACTCATTATGATCATGTAAGCAGAAGATGCGATCCCCTTTTTTATAACCTTCAGGTATATACTTTTTGGTAGGAGGTGACAAATCAGAAGGTGACAAATCAGAAGGTGACAAATCAGGTGACAAATCAGGAGGCGAGAAATCAGGAATCCTCACTTTATGATGAAGAGGTAATATCCGAATATTAAAAAAAGGGAAGTCTTCCCAATCAGGCTTTTGTCGTTGTCTTCATCAAACTCGGAATACCTGTCCTCATCATCTTCAGGTTGAACTGTAACTCCATCTGCCACAATAGGCGATAAATGAATGTTAATTTTGACATAAGCAAATAAAATCCAAACTCCGTAGATAAAATATTACATAAGGGAAAGTGAATTTCTACAAAATATCTTGTCTAGTATTACATCAAATGGTGAAGAGAAAGTCAAGTCGGCGTACCATGCTTTGATTTCGAAGGATCAAAGTGATCACCAAAATCATCTTGAGAAGAATACTTTTTCGGGGATGACGGTTCAGGTTCAAGTGGTGCTTTGTTTGTTAACCTGTTTGGTGTTTTTTGAACTGTAATCCCTTCCTTTCCATCTGCCTCTATAAAAGATAAATGAATTTAATTTTGACATAAGCAAATGAAATCCAAACTCCATAGATAAAATATTACATAAGGGAAAGTGAATTTCTACAAAATATCTTGTCTAGTATTACATCAAATGGTGAAGAGAAAGTCAAGTCGGCGTACCATGCTTTGATTTCGAAGGATCAAAGTGATCACCAAAATCATCTTGAGAAGAATACTTTTTCGGGGATGACGGTTCAGGTTCAAGTGGTGCTTTGTTTGTTAACCTGTTTGGTGTTTTTTGAACTGTAATCCCTTCCTTTCCATCTGCCTCTATAAAAGATAAATGAATTTAATTTTGACATAAGCAAATGAAATCCAAACTCCATAGATAAAATATTACATAAGGGAAAGTGAATTTCTACAAAATATCTTGTCTAGTATTACATCAAATGGTGAAGAGAAAATCAAGTCAGCTTACCATGTTTTGATATCGGAGGATCATTGTCGCCGAACACAAGAAAGAGATCACCAAAATCATCTTTAGGCGAGTTCTTAATCGGAGATGATGGTTCAGGTTCAAGTGGTGTTTTGTTTGTCAACTTGTTTAGTGTTGTTTGGACTGCAATCCCTTGCTTTCGATGTTTCTTGAAATTCTTTGACTTGACAGACTCTATAAGAACATAAGAATGAGAATACATAGAGAACAGAAGCAATAGAGTAAGAGAAGGTGCTGTAAAATCATGATAAACAAATTAATGTAAACTTTTCACAGAAGCAAATGAAATCCAAGTCTTACTTACTTTTGGGATGAATATCCAAGTCTTTATGTTTGATCTTCATTATCGCTATTCAGAGAACAAAGAAAAAATTGTAAAAATAAATTAATAATTATACCGCTAGGATTTGAATTCAAACAATTTAATTTCATGATGAAACAAGATATGTTCCTAATCATCCTAACCTAATACGAACCACAATATTTCAAAAGATTGCGTTCCGCTAGGGTTTAAAAATCACGTAACACAGGCTCAGATTTCAAAACCAAGATCATGATTCGTGAAGCCGCCGCAAGTAGAGTTCTACGTGAATGAAATTGAAAATATAGAGAGAAAGAAAGAAGGTTTTAGAAATAGGAACCGTGAGCATCAAAATTCATCAAAATTCAGATACCAAAATCAGATATGCTAAGCTAACATCAAAATTCAGAAATAGGAACCGTGAGCATTAACATAACGAAGGCCAAAATAGTCTTAATATGCAACACAGACTCAAGAGTTCTACAAATGAAATTGAAAATATAGAGAGAAAGAAAGAAGCTTTTACGGTTCCGCTAGGGTTTGATCCGATTTGAGATGCGAATGAATGAAAAAAGATAGAAGGGAGGAAGGAATGAATGTGTTTTAATAATTAATTTTATTAAATTAGCAAATATAATAGTATATTTATAGAATTTTTTTTTTCTAAATTCGAAATAGAATCTACAAATTATTATATAAATCTATTAGGAGAGTACTATTTTAAAATAAAATGATTTGATCCCTATAAAAGATTATTTCTCCAAATAACTCGTTCTTCAACAAAACACTAAATTGTTTAATTCTTTTTCTTCTTTAGATTGCAATTTTTGTACTCTTTTCTATATTGTCTTGATTGAAATTTGATTATTTTTTTTTTTGTCTATTACAATTTGATTCCTTTATTAGGTGGCAAAAATAGATAATGAACGTATCAAGAAAAATAGTAGAGATAATGCAAATAAAAATATTTTAAAAGCATTAACCCTTAAAGTAAGTAGAAAATATGGCTATTTTGTAAGCATCACAAAATATATATATGAGTACTACAATTAACCAGTAAAATGCAGAGCCTTCTAAAAGTGTGTATTGATTTTCATAAGAATGCGTTACAATAACTATCATAAGAATGCGTTACAGGGTTTAATTTTCTTTGACCGGGAAAATTGAAATTTTGTTGATAGTGGACGGCTGAAATGTTTTTACTTTATTTATACCTGTAATTATAAATTAGAAAGAAAAAAAAAATGTCATTTGTATAAAAAAATTTCATTATTGCATTAACAATTGATTATAATTATTAATAGACGCATTACCTAATTCTTGTGGAAGTTTTAATTGAGGGTTACATATAGGAAAAGAATGAATTCAAATAAACACATTTAATGAATTAAACAAATAATATTTTATCCAAAATTAATATTCTTCTTAGTCAATATTATAAGAAAAAAAAATGTTTTAAATTTTTGTCATATTTATAAGTAAAAGTTAGCTACTTTTGATTCATTTAATGCTATTACTTCTAATACACGATTTATTTAATTCAAAATATTTAATGTTGATAGTTAAATATTTGACATTGAAAAGGGACAATTTATTTGACATTAAAAATGGACAATTTAACTTGTGTTTTACATAAAATATAAAAAGTTAATTGTACTTAACTATATTTCTTAATACAACACACAAGTAGTTTTTTTTTTTTTTTAGCTTATAATAGTGATCGAGAGAGTAATAATTAAATGATTAAATTGTATTTATTGATAATAATTGGTGAATTTCCATTTTTTTAGGTAAGAAATAATGGAATAGATAAAACCATGCTACATATAGGACGAATATTTGAAGCTGAAATAATTTTATTTGTTGTTGAATGACATAGAGAACAAAACCGCTAGCATAGTGTCACATGAACAAAATTAGGCTTGAAATCGATCGAAAATACTTTTAGTTAGTCTTCATGTCATTCAAATACACAAATCTGGTCTAGAAGAACCGCTAGCCCATTTGTCAGCAACAAAATCTGGTGAAGTTGGATAAGGACCCTTCAAAAGTACAAGTTCGTATGTGTTAATAACAACATCAACTTCTTTTGCTTCCTTCGTATCGAGTTCATTGCTTTTTATTGCTCTCAGTATCTCCAGCACCTCATCCATTAAATACCAATTAAACCACTGATGTTGTCATTCTCCTCACACTATTGTCTTTTTCAAATCCAAGTAATGGATCCACCAACTCATGTCATTCTTGGCTGAGTTTTATTGACAGCGATATTGGCTAAGTTCACATTTGCGATGCCGTGTAATTAGAGCTGTCAATAAAGTCTTAAACCTCAAAACTCCTTTAATTTTTTTTAGTAAGCCTTTAATATTAGGTCCTCTATTAAAATAATTTTTTAAAGTTCTGATCTATTATTTTATTATTTTTTGTAGGTCTAATATTTTGTTAATTTTGAGATTTTTTTTTAAAAAAATTTTTTAAATTTATTTTTCTTGAAAAAATCAAAAACATTTTAGGGGTTTTTTTTGAAAAAGTGGGCCCATTGACCCAACTAAGCCCACAAAATTTTAGGGATTTTTTAATTTTAGAGTTTTTTTAACTTTAAATTTTTTTAGCTCCTTCAATATGTAGACTGAAGTCAATAATTAATAGACTTGTGAAATTCATAACTCTATGTGTAATGTCCATGACTTGTAATGACGATAGAAGTGTGTTGAATTTGGAAGAAGGGCAAGAAGGAATACTAAGACCAATTAGTTCTGGAGGTTAGAG
The DNA here is from genome assembly GCF_000331145.2 of Cicer arietinum. Taxonomy (NCBI): domain Eukaryota; kingdom Viridiplantae; phylum Streptophyta; class Magnoliopsida; order Fabales; family Fabaceae; genus Cicer; species Cicer arietinum. The sequence continues at coordinate 54,055,252 of NC_021164.2, read as the reverse complement.
TGCCAATGCTATACTTTCACTACATTAGACTTAGATTTCCTCACTAATATTTATTTATTAATTTTAGATGAACAAAATAAACTAAATAATCCGGTTCTATTTCTTATTATGCATTCCATTGGAGGTTAGAGTTTTAAAAGCAACTAAAACTACTTTCTAATTATGCATTCCATTGGTTTCAACACATCTTTATAAGAATTACTCCAAACCCAATATATAAGTAACACGAATGAAAGAAGCACGAAGTGTTACTTACTAGAATTTGATAATCATTTTACTGATTTTCATCTCCATCTAATAGTCATATTTGAGAAATTAAAAATCAAGTTTAAAACATCGAGAAACCAAACCTGTTTGGTAAATGATCTAAAATCAAAATTCTACATAAGAAAAAAGAATGACCGGAAAATTACCGGAAAAAGGAAAAAACTTTTTGAGAAAAATACTAAATTTGATGCAAAATTGTTCTTCTTTACTTAGATTTCATTCTTCTTAGTGTAGGAGAAAAGATAAAACTTAAAACAAAGGATTAAGGGCTTGTTTGATTGTGTTTTACTTTTTAGTTTTTAAAAATTATTTTATAAATAAATTTTAGAAAACTGTTTTTAAAAAGAAATTTTAAAAAAATATGTTTAACAACTCTAATTTTTAAAACTATTTTTGACTAGAGAGTTAAAAAAAACTGAAAAATGAAAAGTAAAACATCATTTATCTGTTTTGTTTTTTTAGTTTTAAAAAGTATAATATTAAAAATAGTTTTACAAAACAGTTTTTAAAAACAAGTAATCCAAACAAGTTCTTTAGTTTTTAAATTTTAAAATACTAAATTAGAGCTTTTGAGATGTGAATCAAACAAGCCCTAAAATTTTAATCCAAATTCAAGTTTGAAACTCATGTAATTAATCTCTTTTGTTATTGTTAACTCCAGAGAAAAAAGATCAAAAGAATTGACCGTTGATTCGTATGAGTCGGGAAACTCTCAACTATGGTTCTAGGAGAAGAAATTTACTCACATGTTCTGACTGTGAAGTTTCATCTTCTGTTCAATTGAAAAAGAACAC
>NC_021164.2:54003576-54054181 GCF_000331145.2 Cicer arietinum | reverse complement strand
GGAAAGAGACAAATAGAAACAGAAAAGAAAGGAACAAACACTTGTTCGACGAAGGATAACATTTCTTGACGGTAAAAAAATGACTTTGACACTTATCAGCGAACGACAACGTTTCTAGATAGATGGAATGGGAAAAAAGAAACTCATCACTGACGCGGAAGTAGAAAACGTTGTTGCCGACCAACTCGTTATTGTCGCTAAGGGAGATGAAAATTGGGAAAAGGAGTTCATAGGGAGATAAAAATTGTGAAAAAAAGTTTGCGGGATGGAGTGAAGACGAGTTTTGATCTTTTGATTAATTTAAAGGATTTTTTGTTTGTTGTAAATCGTTTGTTAGAACAATCTAATATATCAAATTTAATAAAATTTGTGATAATAATAATTTTTTCACCGCTTTTTTTATTATATCCAATGTATAAGAATCAATCTAAACTAAGTAATATAACCATGTTTAATTGTACTTGTGTTATTAGGGTTAAATTGAAAGACCTATAATTGAGAAATGCTATAGTAAGCGGCTTAAAGGAAAAGCTAGTCTCCTAAAATTAAGCGATTTTGTATTAAATGTGGAAACTTAAAGTTCAAATATAGGACGATGATTTGTTCTTGAATTGACTTTGTATTAAATGTATTTATGGTAAAATCATCATCCTAGAAGAGTATTTAACATAGCTGCAATCAATTCATAGCAAATAAAAATTATGTTATTATTAATATTATTATTGATAGGAATATTCCCTATTTTAGATTTGTGAAAAATTTAATTGAATCCATTAATTTATATAAGAGATTTACTATAATGAGACTTACTGTATTAAATTCAAATTAAAGTATATATAGGCAAACAAATGAGAGAAGAGGGTCATTAATAGAGTCACATGTGGAAAATTCAATGGACAACTTTAAACCAAATTCAATATTAGTGCACAGTTTTTTTACGTATATTAACTTACGAAGGAAAATGATATAAATTTGATTTGACAAATAAGATATTAATTCAACGGTGAAAATAACAATCTAAATGCTTTTATTTTAGTTCCAAATTGTACTTAGTTCCAGCCTTGGGCTGTTTAAAAAATTTCAAGGAAACAAAACATATATTGAAAAATACTAAAAATAGAAGTGAAATGGTTACAGATCCATCCATCAAGACAAGTTCTATGGAAAAAGGCAACTTGACTTTAAAAAAATTCTAATTTAACGTGTGTGATTTAAACTGTTGAAACAATTATTGGGTCTGTAACAAGAATTAACTAACAAAAAATCTAAACAAAAGAATACCAATTAAGCTATAAAACAAAATTGCTATAAATCAGTTTTGATACTTAACAAAAAGAATCAATGTAATATGAAATTAAAGAAAGATAAAAGCAATGTGATTATTATTTAATAAATTCAACGCAATCCAATATGTCAATCACATAAGATGATTATTGTTGTTCATCTTATTTAAAACCTTAATCCACGTTTTTCAACATCAACATTGTGTCCGTGAGCCTCTAAGCACTTTATAAATCGAACTTAGAGTTCTAAGTAATTTTTATCGAATTTGATAGGCTCAAGAAGCATTCCATAAAATGAGCTCAAACAAAGTTCGTATACTTAAAATAACTATTCAATATACTTGAATTTATGGGGTTGAAATAGACGCTTACAAAACAAGATGGGACAAATGTGTAAAGTAATTTTATCGTGAATGCCTTAAGGCTCTAACAATTTGAGCTGCAACATGAATTAAGATTTTGTGGTCATGTTGCTTAGGTGTTATAGCAATCTAAACAATTCTTCTTTGGACATAGACACAACTGAAATAGCTATTGAAAACTGTTAATAGTCATCAAAATAAAAACACATAAATTTAACAAGAATTTGTATTCAAAATTTTTGAAAAATATTAAAACACAATCAGGTCACATTTAAGTTATTCTCATTCACATTTTGAGCTTTTACTAATTAAAGAGAGAATATCAATAAGCTAATTAATTAGAAAGAGTATATTAATAAACTCACCTAATTACCAAACAAAAATAAGTAAATATAGGTGTAGATCGACGACGATAAAAAAAAGTTTATATCAACCTTCAATGTATATTTGTGAAACATACATTGTATTTTGTTTATAATTTAAAAACACTGTTAAATTTGATCTTCTAATCATTGAATCAATTGAAATTACATTTAAGAATTGTCGTTAAAATTAATACTTTAAAATAAAAACTGATAAAAACTATAACTTATCAAAACATCTAAAAATAGAACAATAACATTACTCAACAAACACATTATACTCTATCAAGGCGAGTTTGTCTAGCTGTTGTGTTTGAGATCTAGACAACCATATGACAATCCAGAATTCCCATTTCTTCCTTTTCTGAAACAATAAAAAATCCTAATTTTAATGACACAAGATGCAAAGAAGATAAATTGAGTTTCTAGATTCTCACTCTCATTTCAATCGAAAACTTACTTAAGGATTACATTGTGCAAGGTTTATATACATATTGATTCTACTAACCAATTTTCAACTAAAGCAAATGCAACTATAACAAACTTTTATTTGCTTAAAATAACTAACTCACTATGATGATATCTCATCATCACCTATTGAGAAAAGAGTACAACCAACGTTTCTTTTTCTTCTTTTTTTTATGTGTTTGTAAAGAAAATAGTACTAAAGAACATCAAACAAGGGAAGATAACTTTGTTTTTTGGTTAATTTGATTCCTCAAATATGTTACCTGACAACATGTATCATTAACAAATAATAACAACCCATTTTGTATGTATGGTTAACCAAAATCCAATTGTTCAAATATAATAATACATTTATGTATTCTTCTATGAGCAATTAACATGAGAAAAATAATTAAAAGATATTATACTTTGTGTTGTAGGGGTTTCTTAATATAATTTTTTGAAATGATAGATTGATAGTAGCTAAAACTCTAAAATAACAACAAATTAAGAATGTTAAGAGAAACTAACTGTAACAAATAGCAATGAGTAAAAAACAAAGTTAACATGCACCAACGGTCCAACGCAACATAATAAAGTTGGTTTTTGTATATGTATAAAAAGTAATTTATAGCACATAAATCAAATAATAAAGACCCGTATACACTATTAGAAAATAATTCCGTAAAGTAATACATGATAATTTTTTTGCCATAGATCACAATTATTTTAGAAATACTTCTACAAAGTAATACAATTCGTAAATTTTTCTTTTACTGTGATTTAGATGCAACTATATTTTTTCAGCAAACTTCACCTTTTTTCTTAAAAATTTACATTCGGATAAAATCTGTAGAATTGGCAGCAAATTGCAAAATGTGGATATTTCTTAGGGTGCACATTGTTGATTCTTTGAGTCCTCAAATTATTTTACGGTTTTGTGAGTTATTGTTTTAAGTTTATATCATGAATGAGTATATGAGAAAAGGAAGCTGGGGGTATATAAGAATCCATTTTTTTTGTAGTATAGGCAACACCAAAGAGTCTTATTAGATTGAAGAGTGTGTGGATTTGAGGTGGATTGAAAGATATGAGGAACTTCAATTTTTATTCAAATAGGGGAACAATAATTTATATCTAGTTTGACTTGTTCTGAATTTAACATATTTGATTTGAAAATTTGACATGGCAATAATGTAGGATTAAGAACGTGTGTTTTCCCTTTTAGTGATATTGTTAGTTATGTTTGTGTAGGTACTGTTATTTGTTTATGTTTGATTAATTTGTTGATTTATAGTTCTTTGTTGTCATAATTGTTAGTTGTTTCTTATTATCTCAGTGTTGTTAAATTACCGGTATAGCGCCGCTATTGCGCTATTACGTAGCGGGATTTTGAGCAAACGCTATGAAATCCGATACACAGTGGCTGATTCGCATGTATGATCAATCAACTAGAATATCTCTGCAGTTTGATATTTGACGATTCCACTTTCAGAAGCTTCTATCTTTGGAATTTCATGAATTCTGCAGTTCAATCTAGAAATCTGAGAGGTCAATTTTCTTCTCGATATCACTAGGAACATTTACCAGATTATAAACAAGTGACCAACCCATAGCAGATGACACCTATTAGAATTAAAATTTATCATTTTTATTAAATCTTTCTTATTATCTTTATGTGTTCACTTGGCTCTTGAGTATTTGATATTGTTTGATTTAATTGTCAAGGTTGCTGCTATTAAAATTATTGAACTATTTTTATTTTGGAGTAATTTAACTGGATGGCTGACTTCCTAGCAATTCCTAAGAAATCCACTTTCAAATTTTGATTTTGGAGTAATTTAAATTGTTTTCCACTTTCAAATTTTTATACATCCTTTTGAAGAATGGGAATGCCAGCCAGATTTGCTAAGCAAGATCGAAAAAATTCTATTGAAGATGAGGTATAGACACATTGCTAGTTGATGCTAAATTTTTGTGTTCATTTTGTTTTACTGTCATGTAGTACCATACACCGTTTTTCATGTTACTGTTTTGAAAATTAGAACTTGGAAGGTACTAATTTTGAATCCTTAATCTTTTGTTGGATTAACATTGTGCATGCTATTAAAAGTTAGTTCGTTCAGTCAATCAAATGGTCTGTGAATTGACTCAGTTTGAAACTTAAGTTTTTGGTCTAGCATGAATAGCAGGACATAATTTTTGCATGTCACAAAATAATGCAGGTTATGTTGGGGGTTGTTTTTTTTAAGGTGGCAGTGGTTATAAAAGGCTCTATTTCTTTTTGTTTTATTATACTATTTTTATGTGGTCAATTTTCTTTCTTGTGTTGACGTGATTATCAATTTTTATTACTTATAGCTTGATTGAGTCATAGCTTTTTCATACTTGCATTCCATATTATCCTAACACTCCTTTTAAATTCCAGTGTGAATACAAGGTAAAGAAGCTTAGAAATGAAGATCATGATTATGAATTAATATTGCCTCTTCAAGCCACTGGAAATTTCTTGATTTAAGTGTTACTTCATTCTTTACGATAATATCCTGAAATAACCTAATTCATATACAACTGTTAGTTAAATCCATGGTGGCTTTAAAATTTAAGTTTTGTTTCAAAATAAAGCATTAATGTTTAGAAATCAATAGAAAGTTTTTCGAAGAATACTTGTTATGTTGAGTAGTTAGTTAAAATTAGAGCAATTTGGCATCAGTATAAAAACATAAATTCAAATAAGTGGGGGATGCCGGAAACAAAAAAAATGACATTAAAAAAGAAGTATTGATTCATTATTTTATAGGAAAGTTATTTTAAAGAACTCTATATTTTGAACTGTATACTCCTTAATGATAAAAAATTAAAAAAATGATGCGTTTCTAAATGTATTTTATAATTTAAATTATTAAATATATTTATTATTGTTCTTAAAACATCTTTATTAATATTAGTACTAGTAGTATTGATTTGTCTTATAAAATGAAAAGTTTTAACCAAACACATGTAAACACAAAATAGTAAAAAAAAAAATTCATATATAATGACAAGATTGTATTTTTAATAGAACAATTTGATTGGTCTAAACTAAATCACAAGGATTTGTAATGCACCATTCACAACTATTGATGGACTATATTGAAAGGACAAAATTGAATCTTTAATAGAATAATTTGATTGGTCCAAACCAAATCAACAAATATCATAATTGCAACATTCACAACCGTTGATAAATTATATTCAACGGTCTAGATTAAAGCTATTTCTCTCTCACACTTCCATCAAATATAAAATCAAAAAGTTGAAAACAAAACACTGAACACAAACACTACTTTTTCTTACTCACCCTCTCCTTGAAGATTTTAGAGAACATTGCTTGGTGTGAGTCTCATCTCTTCTTGACATGTGTTTTCTTTATTTTTATTTTTTATAACTTTTCACTCATTTGTAATGCACTACTTATTTATAAATTTTAATGGACTTTTCAACTTCAACTTATTGCAAAAAAATAGTCTCTTTGTATCTATTTTTTTATGGGATGAAGATCCAATCTTTTGAACCATTTTCTACTTGGGAGTAACAAAATTATCACTCTTTCTGATCTTTTAATTTTATGAATGAATAGGGTCTTTTTACTTCCTTTAGTATTCATATTATTTTAACTCATATAAAGGAAAGAGTTTTTGTTGCTTACATGGGTGAATCATACATAAAGTCAAATGAAAAATGTTTGTGGTGTTTAACTATTTAATTACTGTTAACTTAAGCCTAATCATGAAACCGACAATAATAGTAGTTCACTGTTCATATTCTATGATTTCTTACCTTCTCATCGAATCCAAAATATACATTGTTCTCGATTATTTTTGTTAGCATAAATATGCTATAATGTTCCATATACGTGCTCGATTAAACCCTTCAATATATGTCTCTTATAATACAGTGTATGTTTTTCATAAATTTTATTTTGTTTTTCATTAAATTTTGATCTTGTATGTTCTGTAAACTAATTGGTTGTGATTTAGATTTTCTAAGAGATGAGATTTAGTTTTAATATGCATCCTATTGTAATTTTATTAAATAATTAATTGTGTTAAATATCTTAACTTTGATTTTGAGTATCTATGATTATTATTATTATTATTTAATATTAATTTTATTTTTTATTTTTACATCTCTATTTTTTATACATAATATTTATATTTATTTTAATTTTATACATAATTATAATTACTCTTAATAAATGTAGGAAGATCTCTGGAGAAACGTCAACCATCTTAATCCGATTAGAAATCAATGCAAACGAAGTAAGTTGCTTTAAATAGAAGATGTATATATGCGAAGTTAATATACACATTTTTTATTTGGACAAAAAATTCAACTATCTATTTTAAAATTTAATGAATTAATGTTACTGTAACTTGTTACTTTAATTTTATTTAAAAAATATTAATTTCTTTTTCACCCCATTAATAATTCCGTTGAAGTTAAGATTTCTTGTTTGATGACCCAATTCATAAAGTAACAATAAAAAAGTCACGCACAATGAACTTTCTTTTTTGTTACACCGACGAATTTCTTCTTCAAACTTTTTGAGCTTCCATCTTATCGTTAACTTAAGAAAAAAAAATTAAATTTTAAATAATTTTTATTAATGGGTTGGGTTATAAATTTGTAATTTTCTCTTCTATTTTTTAGAGCAACTATCTTTTTAAATTGTTTTTAATTTTTACCGTCATCTTCTAGCTTACCGTATCCACACGTTCATTGAGTCATTGTATGACTTCATGATTTTTGCTTAATTTTTTTATTTCGACTTCTCATTAATATTGTTTCTAAGTTAATTTGATCTTGCTATTTATTTTATTGTTTCAATGTGTATCTTATTCATATGTATGATTGAGAATTTGTCATTTTTTATATAAAATTCTTGTTGCATGGTTCAAGAGAATGTTTTAGTGACAGTGACTTTAATTAAACAAACATTGATTAGCTACTAATTGAGAAAATGATTTTGTTTTAAATAAAATGGAATTGACAAAATTATCCTTTATTTAAAATGTGTTGGGTGTGTAACCATGTATATATATATATATATGAACTTTTTCTGTGTTTTGGGAAAGTTGAGTGACCAATTAATCATAAATTTAACTCTCACTTGTAGGCTTTACAATCTGGAAAAAATTGGATACCAGATCTTATGTTTACAAGATATATATAATAATCTTCGAAAAAATGAAGCTTGTGGTGGAGGATATATCCAGTCAAGTTTATGCCGGTCGATGATTAGGTTATTATATTTTTTTCTTATTTTTTTAATATTTATTATTATTTATATTATTTTAATTTTGTTTTTTAAGCTAATCTATTTAGTCGTATTTAAGTCCTTCATAAGCTCCAATGGGCCGTTAGACACGCACAATGTTTTCGTTTTATCTCATCAGTTCTATTAGACACATGTTCTTAATCTTATAGCGATTATTGTTAATAGTAACAGAAAATAAGATAAAACGCAAGGATATACTAATATATAGAATTCTTGATTGGATTATGATATTTGTTTACGCACTATACTAATATGTAGAAATCTTGATTGGATTATGATATTTGCTTTATTACATATTCTGGTGGACTACAAATAGTTGTATTAGAACTAAATTTTGGTTGTTATCAGCCGGAAGCCTCCAAATTTGAAGATATAGTTTCTTGCCTCACAATTGAAAAGGTTATAATCTCATTTTTTGATGTTATTATTTGTAAAAAAAATTGCATCTTACATTTCATATTATATGACGATATATATTGTATCAGGTGTCAAAACTCGCTATAATGTTTGTTATATCTAACTCAAGCGAGGAATGTCATCTTTCACTAGAGATTTGAATGCAAACCACGTTGTACTTCTACTTTTACTAACAGAGAAAATCAAGGTATAATCTATATGTTACATATATGTTTATTAAATAATATAAAATTTTGTACGTGAATTCGATTATAAAAATTGACCTTTGAAAATAAAGAATAATGGTTTGTTTGGTAGGAAGTTTATCTTGTGAAGTTGTGCCATTATTATTTTGCAGGGCTGATATTAATTATAAGCAAAAGTATTGATCAATCTCTTGTTTGTTAAAATTTCACTTAAAATTTCGTAATCATTCACATTTTAAATTTCATACAAAAATTATACTTTCCCTGCACTCGTTAACAGATTATATATAATTATCTAGTTAGAGGATTCTTTTGAAGGATCATTTTCTTATTTATCTTCATTAGATGGTGTTGGGAGTATATGGTTGGTGGTGGTTGCTAGAGTGTTTAATTAAATCTCATAATCATGTTAGCTTTTGGAATAATAATTAAGAAGTTGCAGAATGTTTTGTATTTGGATGGAATTGTACAATAAATATGCAATTTTTACTACTATGAAAAGGTGTAGAGCATTTGAAATTAATTTGTTATCTAGTATTTCCACGTCGAGCATAAATTATGCAGCTTGTTAGTGGTGTAGGTTGGTTCTTCTTTCTTGTTCCACTGTGTTGCTGTGTTGATTATATGCAATATCCATTTAGCTTGATAATATCTTCTATTTATTTTTGTAGAAAAAAAAATATAAGAGTCCTTAAAAAATAAAATTCGGTATATTAAAAATAGAAAGTAGTTAATTTATTTATTTATATGTATTTATTTTATTTATATTTAAGATCATCCGATATATTTAATGCAGAGTTCTAACAAACAAGTAAATACACCCGAGCATCGACGGGTTAACAAAGAAGTAAACACACGAGCAACAGGTTAGTTGACTCAAAGGTTTTTAGGGAACAAGTTCTTCCTTCGATTCAAATGTTTTCAGGGAACAAGTTCTTCTTTCGTATATATTATGTGTAAGATATTAAGACGTGAACTCGTTATACATAAATTAATGTATTTTATATTAATTTAAATTAGTATTGAGAATTTGTGTAACACATTATCTAAAATGGGCTGACCCGACCTGCTTTGGTATAACAAATTCGTTATACAAATGAGACAAATCAAGGTTGATTGGTTTGTAATTAGACGGTAAATTTTTGACATATTTGAACATATTATAACATAGAAAAAAATTAAATAAGATGTCATATAAAGTTAAATTATCTAAAATATTATATTAAATAACAAAATGAAAATTTTACCTTGTACCTTTTCATTTATCCATGTAACCCAAAAAGTAAAGGAAAATATTACCATACACTAATATATATAAAAGGTTACCATTTTTTTTATTCATTCATTTCAATAAAAAAAATATTTTGAAATTTTTTTTTCAAGTTTTCTGGTACATAACTTCCACTTCGGAAAACTTGAAAAAAAAATTTCAGTACAAAACATCATTTTTAGAAATCTTTTTTAAAGTTTTTCGAAACTACTAGAAAACTTATTTTAACTTTTCTGGAAAACTTACACTATCCGCAAACTTCAAAATGACATTTCTGGAAACTATCGGAAAACTTCATCCACAAGTTTTTTGGTAGTTGTTTAATTTTTTAAAAAAATATTTTTAAAATTAATTTTGTTTGTTTTAATTTTTTATTATATTAGTATTTATTTAATTGATTTGATTTTAACTAATTTTTTTTAATGGGTAGGACTAGAGATAAAAATGGCAAAACTGTAGGAAGAATATGTGACTTTGAATCTATGGATGCTGCTCCGAAAAGATTCATCCAACAAGTAGACGACGACGATTTATGGTTTATTAATTATTAATTATTATGGTGTATTAATTATTTATAGTGTATTAATTATTAATTATTTAATGGTATATTTATAGTGTATTAATTATTTATGGTATGATGTATTAATTAATATTATTATTTATGGTATTGACAAAAAATAAATTGGTGTACTGGAAATCTTTCTTAGAAAGTTTTCTGGAAGTTACTCTGGTTCTGGAAAAGATAAAATGGTAAAAAAGAGTAACTTTGGAATTACTAAAATAAAAAATTGAGGGTATAATTGGCATTTTTTTAAAATTATGAGGGTATAATTGGCATTTTTATTAAATTATGAGGGTATAGATATAGAAATGGGGTATAGGGTAAAACTTTCTAACAAAATAGAATTTAATCTCATTAATATATTTTGAGCATGTAAATGACTTATGGAAAGACTTAAACATTTAAACATTTATGATATACTTATAAAAAAATGTATTTCTCCAAGTTCCTCCTCTAATCAAAATAGAATAGATTTCATAAAAGTCATAAGCAAACACATCGGGATTGCAAACTTTAATGTTGAACTTCATTGTACTTCCTCTTAACTATTAGAGGTTAAGTTGTGTTTGAATCACACCAGAGAAAAGTACATAAATTGTTATTTTCATGGAAATTGTGAAAATACCTTTAAATGGAAGCTATAATATTGTTTTTGTACTATGTTATGAAATATTAATGAATAAATAATAGAAAGATTTGCATTCTTCCTTAGGGGAGATTTGTTCTTTTGGTCTCAGCTGATTTATTTGAATAGAAAAGAATCAACAAACCTATTAAGCTTAATTTTATTATGATTAGAAATTTGAATTCAGCTTTAAGTTGTTTAAGATACAAGATCATATCAAAAAGAATTGTCGATTTTTTATTTTGTAACAATAAATAAGAGATATAGAATGCTCATCGATCACAATATATACTTTTTATTTTCTAAGTTATTTTCTGTTATTTTAAGAAATCAAAGTAAAATATTGGTTGTGCATGTTATAGATTCCTTCCATGATTAGTGTTTATGTTTTTCTTCATTGCAGTGAATGAAATATTTTCGAATAAAAAATAAAGAAGCTATTCCCAATCCAAGCTCATTTAAATTTTATTACATATGAAATAATTAACATTTTGCTTATACTGTTGTACTGAAGCAATCATTCATTCAGGAAGTGAACTACAATCATATGACAAGAATGAATTATGAAAAATCTTGTCCTACTTTATTTTTACTACAAAATCATGTCCTACAATGTGATCATTTAACTCATCGATTATTCCGATTTATTCAACTAATAAACCTGGAAATAATAGCATAATAACAAGAAAACAATGCTAACACTCCGAAACTTCAGTATTAAAATCAATCACATGAATGCACATAATACTAATATAGTATGTTACAAACTCACATAAGAACTTACAAAGTTCATATAATTCATTAATTGAACTGAAGCATTTGATGTCAAAAAAATTGAACCACAGATTTCAATGAGCTAACACTAAAGCAGTTGTCCTACACACACATAGTTAATACACTTTGTCCTAGAGTCTTTCACCAAGGCCTTGTTTTGGCTTCAAAATCCATTGTCTTTCTAAGATGGATTCAAATCTCATTTCCAATTTTTTCTTGCAGTTCAAAACTTGTTCTTAGTTGTCGACTGCTCACATTTGTCAATATCCCTACTGATCCAATTTTGGGTGCTTTTTTGGATTTCAATTATCAAACACTTCTCTGATAAGTACTTACTTGTATGTTAACAAAAATCTAATGTCTTAGTATCTCAACATAAAAATCAAAAGGATTACCCTCTATACAAAATTTCATACTATCTCCCTATCTCCCTCTTGTTGCCCCACTTTCCTACAAAGCCTAGTCCAATTTGGTTACACTAAACTCATATTTGCAAATAAATATCGATAGTTATGAACCCACAATGTAAGAAAATCAATTCAGAACATGCATTATTTGACAAATTAAATCGAAGCAGAATTACCTGATAAATTGAAGCTCAAATCGGCTAGAAAAGCTGAGAAATATTTGAGAAATGAGAAGCGCAAATCAACATAAATGAGAAGCGCAAGCGTGGAGAATATGTGGGAGAGAATGAAAATTTGATAAACAAATCCACAATTTTGAAGAATAACACAAAATCTCTAATTTTGATCAAATGAAAAACCCTAGCAATGATTTCATAACACAAATATATTACTAATAGTCTCATTCGAATAATGAATCAACCAAATCACTAAACCCTAAACAATGTAATTTTGTGATACCATATATTGAGTTGATGATTTTTGTCTGTAGATGAAGGCCGAACAAGGAGGTATTGGTGGCTCGGTTTACACCTTCGTGGACGGAGGAGGGTGGTGGAGGCCTTGGTGGTAGGGATGGCAATTAGACCCATACCCAGTGGGTACCCGCAAAAAAAACCCACAATGGGTAGGGTAAAAACCCGCATCATGGGTATGGGCATGGGAACGGGTAATTACCCGCAAAATTAAGCGGGTATGGGTGCGGGTACGGGTACTGTAGTACCCACCCCGCCCCGCACCCGCACTTATATAAATATATTATTTATTTATTTAGTTATTTATTTATTATATTAGTGTTTAGTTTAATTAATTGTTTTCTTTTATATTTTAACATCTATTAATATCATTGGACCATTACAATATTTATAATTGAAACATAAACGTTTGCAAATTTTTTAAGAATCTGATTATGATAAATAGGTAAATAATTGTGATTTTATAACTAATAGTTATATCTTATTAATCGTGACTTTATAATTATACTTGCAACTTTTTATCAATTATCTCAGATAATATTATCATATGACTTGCAACTTCACAAAATATTATTATAGATATTTAAATATGTATTGTAACAAGTGTTCATTTGAAATGTTGAGTCAGAAAATATTTTGATTTATAATATTTTATGATTGGATTTAAGATATTTAAATAATTTTTAAATTTAATCACAATAATATCATTTATTTATCGATTTTTTTTAGTTAAAGTGTGGGTAACGGGTATGGGTACGGGCACTTAAGTACCCAGAGGGTAAGGGTACGGGTATTAAAGTTGATACCCAAGAGGGTACGGGCACGGGTATGGGTATTTTTTAAAATCGCGGGTATGGGGACGGGTACTATAGTACCCTACCCAAACCCTACCCATTGCCATCCCTACTTGGTGGTCGCTATTTGCGACGAAATGAGAAAGGGAAAAGAATCTGCACGCTGAGGGAGAAAGAAGAAGAGAGGTCTCAGCGGCGAGATGGTGCCTGGGAGTTGCCGCCGGTGATTTATGAATTTAGTTCACGTAAAAGTTCATTAAATCAGTTCATTTATGCAAACTCAGTTCATGTAGATTCCTAGACATACTCAATTTTCATATGTATGCTCACTTTCCGTACGCATAGAGACCATCAGAATCACTGATATCAAATATTGACAAAATGAAGATAAAAAGAGAAATTAAGATTTAAAATCATATATATAAACATGGGCATTTTGGATTTTATAAAAAATTTGAATGTGTGGGTAACAAAAAGGGAGGTGTGTAGCAAAGTTGTACATATAGATGTTCACATTATAATTTTACATCTTATTTGTTAACAAATGAAATTAATATATATTTTAAAAGATAAGATGATTAATTTTTTAACGACAAAGTTCAACTTTAAACTTCAAATAATCTGATACACAACTCAAATAATTTAAAAGCAAAGTTGTTAATTGAAATTGCTATGTTTAATTAAGTTTTGATGCACTCCTCTTTATTGTTTAATTAAGTTTTTAAATATTTAAACAGACACTCCTCTTTATTTAATTACTCAATCAGTCTCATTCATATTTATAGAAAAAACTGTCAAAAAATATTATTTTTAAATTTTAATGTAGATTTCTAATTATATATTATAATTAGTAGTATTATGTACATAACTTTTAAATTATTGTTTTTTATTTTATGCTTATAGTAATGGTAATATATCATTGTTAATAATAATAAATCAGTAAAATTATCATTTACTTTTTTACATTTATTATTTTTTATTTGTCTATAATCATTAAATAAAATGATTATTGGGGAGTATTATTTGATGATGATGATAATAATAATAATAATAATAATAATAATAATAATAATAATAATAATAATAATAATAATAATTATTATTATTATTATTATTATTATTATTATGCATTTCATTTTTTTTAGCAGGTGTTTGTATCATCCTTCGTTTTTAAAACTGATTTGAAGCTATGTTTTTTACATTGAATCCACCTTGCAACTCGACAAAAGGTGTTAGACCACCAAACAAAGACGAATAAATTCTTCAATAACTTTTTTTAAAAAAAAATAGAAGGCTTATAACTTTTTAAGAGAGAATTGGCTAAGAAGCACTTTTTGCACCAAAGTTTCAGCAAATTTGACCCTTTCTTCATGATGTCTAATTTTTCCTTCTTTAACTTTATCATATTAAAAGTCTAACTTCACATAATTTTCATGGGATCAATGCATAACTCATTTTAAAAAAATTGTATAGATGTAAAATTTAATTAAAAAAATAAATGAAAAATATATTATGACGTGTACCGTTGTTTAATAGTAGCATTTGATCAATAAAATCTTTGTTTTGTTTTTTTATGAAAAAATAAAAATTACGTAATTGGATTTTAATTTCTATGTCAAATATATGGTTAGGTTAGACGTTCAAACTCATAGTTTGAATCTATATTAATATTAATGGGACTCTTAAAAACTTGAAGAAATAATTTTTTCAATTTAAGAATTGCAAATATTATTTACTAATTTACTTAATTTCCTTAAAATATGTATGTATGAAGTATCTCAAAAGTATATAAGATAAATTGACTTTAAAATGATTGTATTAAAATAATAATTATGATACTTTTAAGATATATATCTATGAAGTCTCGATATTAGATACATATACGATATACGATAGATATACATTTCTATATTAATTTGAGGTATTTGAACTTCATAAGTATTATTATTATTTTTTTCCAGGACTAGCATTGATTGATACTCATGTGGATCTTATCATTGTTGATATGAATCCATCATAGGGTCTACAAAAATTTTGATTAATAGTTAAGACAATATTAAAGGCCAAGTGCCAATCATAATTTTAGTAACATTCACAATTCTCAATGTCACAAGATATTTTGTGAGGCTTAAATTCAAACAATTTGAGATGATTAGTAACATGTGAAACAACAATCGTGCGGACCTGGACATGGAATTAGTGTTGGAAGCTTAGGTAAGTATCCAAAGGAAGAACCTGTTGAACAACTTTTAGTCAAGAATATGATGGACATAGTATCACTACCAAACTGTATATTAATCCATTCTAAATAATATATTGTTCCAAAATTGAAATACCACTAAACTACCAAAACCATTGAAAATAGTATTGATTCATCTTTTTATAGTAAAGTTATTTTAAGAAACTCTCCATTTTTAACTATATACTCTTTAATAATAAAAAATAAAATGTGTTTCTAAATGTAATTTATAATTTAAATTATTAAATAAATTTATTATTGTTCTTCAAATATCTTTATTAATATTAGTACTAGTAGTATTGATTTGTCTATAATGAAAAGTTCTAACCAACCACATATACACACAAAAATAGTAAAAAAAAAACTCATGTATGAGGATAAGAGTAAAAGAATAAGATTGGATCTTTAATAAAATAATTTGATTGGTTCAAATTAAAATACAAGGATTTGTAATGCACTATCTACAACCATTATGAACTATATTGAAAGAACAAGATTGAATTTTTAATAAAACAAATTGATTGGTTCAAATTAAATTACAAGGATCATTAATATAACATTTGATCACAACCGTTGATAAATTATATTTAACTGTTTAGATTAAAACTCTTTTTTTCCCACACTTCTACTCATCAAATTAACTCCCTTAAAATCTCATATAAAATATCTTGTTTTTTCAATCTCCATCAAATATAAAATGAAAATATAAAAAACAAAATACTAAACACAAACACACTCCTTTTTTACTCACCTTCTCCTATTCTACATTTCTTTTTTACTCCTTGAAGACTTCATAGAACATTTCTTAGTGTGAGTCTCGTCTCTTCTTGACATATTTTTTCTTTATTTTTATTTTTTTACATTTTTATTCATTTGTAATGCACTACTCATTTATAAATTTTAATGAACTCTTCAACTACAACTTATTGTAAAAAATAATCTTTTTTTATCTAATTTTTCATGGGACGAAGATCCATTCTTTTGAACCATATTCTACTTGGTGTTTAACTATTTAATTACTATTAACTTAAGCTTAATCATGAAACCCTATATACGGCAATAATAGTAGTTCACGGTTCATATTCTACGATTCCTTAACCTCTGATGGAATCCAAAATATACATTGTTCTCGATTATTCTTGTAAACTCCGTATATCTACTCGATTAAACCCTTCAATATATGCCTCTTATAATACAGTGTATGTTTTTCATTAAATTTTGATCTTATTTGTTCCGTTAAGTAATTGGTTGTGATTTAGATTTTCTAATAGATGAGATTTAGTTTTAATGTGCATCCTATTGTTAATTTTATTAAAAAATTAATTTTGTGTTAAATATCTTAACTTTGATTTTGAGTATCTACTATTATTATTTAATATTAATTTTATTTTTTATTTTTACATTTCTATTCTTTATACATACTATTTATAGTTATTTTAATTTTACACATACGTATTTTATAAATGTAGAAAGATCTCGGGAGAGTCGTCAACCATCTAAATCCTATTAGAAATTAATGCAAAATGAAGTAAGTTGCTTTAAATAGAAGATGTGTATATGAAAAGTTCATATACACATACAGGAAAAATGGAACTGTATATTAGTAATTTACACGTTTTTTATTTGAACAAAAAATTCTACCATCTCTTTTAAAATTTAATGTTATTGCAATTTTTTTTTAAATATATTATTTTCTTTTTCTTTCTATTAATAATCCGATTGAAATAAATAAAAATTATTTGAGAATCTGATATTAACACACATCCAATTCAATAATAAAATAAAAGAAGTCACACACAATAAACTTTCTTTTTCATTGCAGTGGTGAATTTCTTTCTCAAACTTTTTGAACTTCCATCTCATCGCTAAGTTAAGAAAAAATAATAATGTCTTGTTCTTTATAAGAAATTTTAAATAATTTTTATTAATGAATTGAATTATAAATTTATAATTTTCTCTTCTATTATTTATCTTTCTGAATTTTTTTAGTTTTCGCCTTTCATATTTCTAACTTACACGTTCCCTCACGTTCATTGAATGATTGTATGACTTAATGGTTCTTGTCTCGTTTTTTTTATTTCAACTTTTCATTAATATTTTTTTTAAGTTAATTTGATTTTGTTAATTCATTATTGTTTCAATGTCTATCTTATTCATATGTATGATTGAGAATTTGTATAATTTATTTTTATAAAATTATTCTTGCCTAGTTTATAAAAATGATTTAATGACACAAATTTTAATTAAATTAATATTGATCGACTACTAAACATTGCTAAAACTATATTGTGAAAATTGAGAAAATGATTTTATTTAATATAAAATGAAATTGACAAAATTATCCTTTATTTAAAATATGATGTGTAATCCCTATATATATATATAACTTTTTTATAGGAAAGTTAAGTAAAAAATAATAATAAATTTAGATGGTATATGTATCAGGTACCCCGCACCCCAATACTCATCATCTTATATACCCAAGATATATATAATAATCTTATGAAATCTTCATGACTAAAAAAAAAAACGTAAGAAATTTAATTTCGACGGAAGAAAAGGTATATTATTTTTTTTCATTATTTTAACATTAATTATTGTTCATATTATTTTGATTCTTTTTGTTTTTTGTTTTTTTGCATTAATTTAGTTAGACGTATGTAAGTACTAGTAAACTGTTAGGAATACACATGTGTGATAGAGATTATGTGGATAAATGAAATATATTTTAGATATATAAATATAATATTAAAATAAATATGTTTAATGTAGTTTTTGAAAAAAGAAATTTTATAATTATTGTTTTATAAGAGTACAATCTTATTTATACGTATATTCAATTATTATAGAAAAATTAAAATTACTTATTTTTTTAGTATAAAATATAAATATGTTAATTGTTTTAAAAAAAAATACATTTTTAAAAAATTGTATTTTGTTATTAATAAAATTGTTGTTTTGAAAAAAATATATTTATTTAATTAGAATAATTTTTTAAAATATAAATTTTAAAATTATCAAAGTGTACCATCTGTATCTTTAAAACTCAAATACTAACATATATTACAATCAACTTATCTAAAAGTAGTTTTATTATTTTAATTATAAAAATTAAACTTTTTAAAAAAGAAATTTTTTATATTAATTTCAAGGTAAAGAAGTGGAAGCATCCACGCCTATTAAAAGTAACGTACTATTTTTTTATATTAATTTTAAAATAAGATAAATAATTTTTTTTATACTAGTATTATATAGTAAAATGAAAACTACCACTTTATTCTGAAAAACTAAAAGGTCCCGACTTGTAATTTTTATTTCACATTTATTGGTTGCTCAAACAGTAGAAGTGTCAACTTTCAGACCACTTTCTAGTCAAAGTAGATGTCACCCTTCTGCCAACATTGCCATTTACATGTGTAATGCCAAATAAATGTTATAAGATATGCAATAAAATGAGAGAACAATTAAGTTTTTTTTTGCACAAGAGAAAAGAACAATGATATTTGTTTTTGTATAGAAAAAATGTAATTTGTAGCACATCAATGGTGGGAGAGATAAAATAGTTAAACGACAAAGATAGTGTATGGACGAATGGTGGTTAGGTTGAATGTTAGTGAATTGCATTGCTCTCTACATAATAGAAGTGAATAATGTATAGTGGTTTGGTTGAATGTTATTGAATTGCAATGCTTTATATAGGATAGAAATGGCATGGTACACAAGTACAAGAATTTTCTCTCCACTCTCTCAGCGTTGAATTAGAAGTAGAGGAGAGATATTTACTTAATTTTCTATCAGCAATCTTTTATATATTGGCTTTTTTTTTTTTCCGACATATTGTGTTTTAACTCTATAATATTATATTATCATATGAATGTACCAAAAAAGAAATTAATTTGTGAAAAAGAATTAAAAAAGATTATACTTTTTTCTGGATACAAATAGACATTATACTTTTATTTTTTCGTATATAAAGATAATATACTTTTTAACACGAGTTTCTTAATATATCCTTTTTTGGAATGAAAGTAGATAAAGCGCTAAAATAACAACCAAATAAAAAATGTTAAGAGAAACTAATAGTAGTAACTATCAATATCTACCAACAGTCCAATACGACACTAGAAATAAAATAAAGAAAAAATAAGTAAATAAATTTTAAAACTGGATTTCAAATACTTATTCTAATGTATTCTTTTAGAATGTATTATTCGCTCTAGAAATATATTGAATTAACATTTATACTATTTTAATGATCAGTCTTAAGTATTAAATAATTAATTAATTTTACATCTTTTCTGGAAATTGAAGAAATTTTTTAAAAGATATTTTTATTCTGAGTCAATTATGAAAAATATATTAGAAGTTGGTTTGACTAATCTACATATTGATCATGGATTTTTTTTGTCATTGATTAAGTTTTTGCTCTGTGGAATTTTTCCAACTCTACCATTGCATTGCACAGTGACCTTATAATTTACCTTTTATAAGAATCAATAGTGAAATTTGCCTTTAAATTAATTAAATTAAATTGTTATTAATTTTTATGTATGTAATTACACACACAAAGGTAAAACAAGTATCTTATGATGTTAAATTTCCTCCAAACTACAAAGACGCATATGCTATGATATGATATCAATCGTCACGTCAACTGACTAACAAATATGACAGGGGCATAGATTCAAATATGATAGGGGCGTACCCGTTGGTGCGTAGATTCCTCGTAAAGTTAAGCAACTAAAAACTTCATCGATTGAAAGGATTGGTCTGGTGCAATTACGAAATGGAAATGATTAGTATTATGGAGGGTGCAACTACCTACGAAGACCTCATTATAAGTATTGAATGCATGCGATAGACTCATGGTTTATAAGTATTGGCAGACATGAATAAGCTCATTTAAACCGATTTTTATTTTTATTTTTATTTTTATATATATTGAGAAATGCTAATACGTACGTGCTCCAACGTATATCTTACATGTTAATAGTTCTAATGCGTCAATTCTAAATGTAGATAGATTAATGAATTGAAATAAATAAAAATGTATACTCAGTTCTAAGATTAATGTTGAAACAAATGACAAGAAGTAACACAATTTGTTAATTTTCTATATCATGTCACTAAATAATGTAATTCCAAATAGCACAAAACATAAGTGCTTAATGTTTAACTACTTTATAACTACTGCATGATAACTAAAACAAATTATTTATCTATACTTCATAATCCAATAGAAGTATTATAAGAAGAGAACCATTTACTTCCATTAGATTTAATGTGTCTTCAACAATATCGCACTTGGCAGCTTTGAACAATATTGCACTTGTTAATTCTTCATAATAGCCTAAATCAACAATATTACATCTTGTTTTGGAGGCTTATGATGAAACATATTTGGAGCCTGCCTCCAAGAGTAATCTTAACAAGATACTCATTTTTATCCAACTGCAACTTAGATCTTAGTTTCTTTAGAAGGTTATCAAGTACCGAGTCCAATTTTGCAATCATCCAATTCTCCAAGAAGCATACATCTCCAAGGATCAAACCACAAATTACAAACTTTCTGAAAAGGTATAACAATTATACAAGGAGACATAACTATTTGTGAATTTAAAACTATTCCCTTCAACCATGAAATTATGCAATTGTAAATAGTGGTTTTTTAAATTGATTTTCCTTCATAAAAATCAGATCGAGTCACATCTTTCACAGGTTGTTAAACCACCGAGAAAGGATGCAAAATTCATAAAAAGGTTGCGCACCTTAACAATTTTTCAAGATGTTTGTCAAAGTATAAAATTTGACTTGTAAAAAACGATCCCTTTTTCCCACTTTTTTGCATGTCCTTCGTGATCTACTTTAGTCTCAAGAATCCTGCAACAAGAAGCAACACAGATGGTGACAATATTTATTCAAGGTATATGATTTGATTATTTGCTTTAGAATGCAATAAGAATGACCATTACCTAAGTAAGATATATGTGCTCTCTGTTATAAGAAGATCCACTAGTATTTTGATTCTGAAATTGAACTTATGTTATTAACATTAATTAACTGAGAGTGACAAGCAGAAGCCCTAGTAGTAGAATGAACATGATCGACAATGGCTCATGAAACACTACAACATCAATCCAAGCGACAACAGCCCATACAGTTTTTTCAGCAGTGGTGGTTTGTCCTTTTTTTATCGGCCATAGGGGACTAAACATCAAGGGAATGGGCAAGAGAAAATATGGCTGGTTAAATAACTGATCCAGGTTTCAAATTTTCGAAGTCTGATAACTCCTTAATTAATGTATGGCTGGTTAACACTATGAAACCAACAATTTTAAAGCTCTTTATGTGATTGTCCTTTATATGGGTTTCTTTTTGTGTACATCTTGTGGCACGATAGTCAATTTACCGCATGCCTTACTGAAGCCACTTACCTTATTAACAGACTTCCTTCGGTTATTTACTGGCTCCTCTTCATCCATCATCATCTCGAGTACAAGTTTATCAAAATATTTGGTTATGCCTATTTCCCACATCTTATTAGTAATCATTGACATTTTTAGAAAATGTAAAACTACTCTCAACACCATTTACGAATTAAATCTAGGTATAACAATTCAAAAAGAGGGATGAAATGATGTAGTATCAAAAAGTGCATTATATACTATATAGCGACATGTCTTACTTTTGAAGTACACAACATACATAGATAGTCAATAATTATAACAGATGACATCTTGAGATTACGCTCAGTCCCAAAGTAAAATGCATTATTCCCATGTGCATTTTCCCAAAAGTAACTCTAACTCTAAAATAATCATCCAAACATATGTATACTCGCATTCCATGCATGAGTCATATTCTTCTATCCTTTTGTCATAACAACTATTTATAGACTAGTAGAGAAAACACTACCAATTTACTATGATTTATTAATGTTAGGCTTAGCGTAAAGATATAAGATATGAAACAATACTTATACTTGATCGAGAGAGTAGCTTCGTGGACATTTTGCTCCTAACAAACTCCCATTTAAGATTAATCAAATCTTTGAGTAATCCATTTTTCCCAACAAGTTTAGATGACATACAGTGTCAACACCTTATTTTGGAGAAAATGCAATTCATTGAGAAAACAAAATAAGTCGTGTAGTCTATTTGGTCTAAAACCTCATTCTCTTCTACACTCTCGTTTACTCATGGACTAATGCGGTAGAAATGCTTGGAAACTTTTTCTATAAAGCTTGACGAACGAGTATTCCTTTATTCACTCCCATCAATGTTGGATCCTGTTTGTCTTTCTCTTTTTTCTTTTCTCCAATTTTGTGTTCTGTCCCAACACTCATTAATTTCATTTCTTTTGTACTTGCTTCCGAGTATTAAAGTTGAACCAGAAGAAAAGTTAATGGAGATTCTGAACTATCTAAATTTTTCAAAGTTGTCTCGTACAAGTTTCTTCCAGACTGTTGTTAAACAATCGATTTACATACATTAGGTTTTATTGTACACAAATCTTCAATATACTTAAACACAACAGCTTATATAATTAATATAAACTTTGAGCCACCAAATGAAACAAAGAGACAAATTTTCTGTAGATCAAAGAATGAAAACTTCTCAATATGGGTTAAGGCTATAAGAGCACATTTAATGTGCATGATAGAAACAGACATGATAAGATATAAAGCTGAATAAGGATAGGATAATGACAAGATAAAAATTAGCATATCTTGTGTTTAATACACACATGATCACATTTTATTTTGTGATGTATTTGATACAAATCTCATCATGATATGATATAATATATTACATTTAACTTATTATATTTTAAATATTATAAATTAACAAAAAAATTAAATAAGTAATTAAATGATTTTATATTAAAACTATCCATTGACACTACTAAATAAAAACTTTAAATTTTAAAAATAAAATCATGAGTAACCAAATAATTATATTTTATTTGATAGAATGTAAATAAAGATATTATATATAGATGGCAAGAATACCTTGTAAACAACTTATATTTATTTTAAAATTTCAATTAACTTTCATATTTTTATAATTGTGAATACTAATAAATTAAATTATATAAAAAGACAAATCTACTCTTGTGTAAAATCATAAATATTTTTTAAATTAATTATTAATATTTAATTTTTAAGTTAAATATCAAATTCTATTAATTATATTTTTATTTGATTAGATTTACATTTTTATATTTTAGATTATATTTTATAAATTG
The DNA here is from genome assembly GCF_000331145.2 of Cicer arietinum. NCBI lineage: Eukaryota > Viridiplantae > Streptophyta > Magnoliopsida > Fabales > Fabaceae > Cicer > Cicer arietinum. Next base: position 54,030,414 of record NC_021164.2, on the reverse strand, counting down.
TTTTTATATTTATATTTTAGTATATTTCAATTTATACTTTAAATTATATTTTGTAAGAAAAATTGAGTAAACTATTGTTTTTAAACTATCATGTTGGTATCTTTTATTTAAAATATTGTGTGTAACCCCTATATATATATATATATATAATTTTTTTATCGGAAAGTTAAGTAAAAAATAATAATAAATTTAGATGTATATGTATCAAGTACCGCATCACAATGTACTATACTTCATCTTATATATCCAAGATATATATAATAATCTTATGAAATCTACATGATTAAAGAAGAATGCGTCAAAAAATTTAATTTCGACGGAAGAAAAAGTATCCTATTTTTTTCTCATTATTTGAACATTAATTATTGTTCATATTATTTTGATTCTTTTTGTTTTTTGCATTAATTTAGTTAGACGTATTTACGTACTAGTAAGCTATAATTGGTGTTAGGAATACACGTGTGTGATAGAAATTATGTGGATAAATGAAATATATTTTAGATATATAAATATAATATTAAAATATGTTTAATGTAGTTTTTGAAAAAAGAAATTTTATAATTATTGTTTTATAAGAGTACAATCTTATTTATACATATATTCAATTATTATAGAAAAATTTAAATTACTTAATTTTTTAGTATAAAATATAAATATGTTAATTGTTTAAAAAAAAATACATTTTAAAAAAAATTGTATTTTGTTATTAATAAAATTGTTGTTTTGAAAAAAAATATATTTATTTAATTAGAATAATTTTTTTAAAATATAAATTTTAAAATTATCAAAGTGTACCATCTGTATCTTTAAAACTCAAATACTAACATATATTACAATCAACTTATCTAAAAATAGTTTTATTATTTTAATTATAAAAATTAAACTTTTTAAAAAAGAAATTTTTTATATTAATTTCAAGGTAAAGAAGTGGAAGCATCCACGTCTATTAAAAGTAACGTAATATTTTTTTATATTAATTTTAAAATAAGATAAATAATTTTTTTATACTAGTATTATATAGTAAAATGAAAACTACCACTTTATTCTGAAAAACTAAAAGGTCCGACTTGTAATTTTTATTTCACATTTATTGGTTGCTCAAACAGTAGAAGTGTCAACTTTCATACCACTTTCTAGTCAAAGTAGATGTCACCCTTCTGCCAACATTGCCATTTACATGTGTAATGCCAAATAAATGTTATAAGATATGCAATAAATGTTATAAGATATGCAGTAAATGTTGATAGAACGTGCACGCTCCATCTTGTTTTGAATTTTAAACTGTGTTTCTTAATGGTTTAAAAAGATGTGCCCTATATCATTCTTGTTAAAATAAAAAAATTTCAACAGCAATTCAAGTCAAAATAAGTTAAATGTTTATGTTTAGTTTTAGCAATCGGAGAAACTTTCAAACTCCAGGGTGAAATAGCCTTACTAATACGCATTATTTTACGGAATTGAGTGTGTTACAATTTCTTTGGATTGTTGTATCATATATATTATTATGCATGTATATTTGAATAAATTTGAAGTTAACAAGGATGATTCTTTATTATATGATAGTATGTGTTTATCAATAAACGAATCAAATAAAAGTAATGAGGTGAAACTTTTCTTTACATAGATATTTCGTCATAATTTATTTTGTATTTTATTATTGTTTATATTTGTTTAAAGAGAATGATGGGTCTACTCTAATGCATTTAATTCCTTTAATTTGCTATCACAACCTCAATGACCTGCTCCACTTTATTTCAAGAAGATGATCAAGAATGTTCATCATCCTTCTTCACCTCATGAGAATGATGTGCATGTTTCATTATTTAGTTTATTTGCCATGACCTCCTTCACCTCATCCTCAATATATAAAGTGTCTAAGAGATATATAATTCGTTTTTTTCTCCAATATGTATATATAGATATATATGTAACTGTTTCAAATACACAATAAGAATTATGATGACTGTTTTCCTTTTGTTCAAATATTAATATATTGATCTACGGTAGAGAGGTATAAATAATATACACTTCAACATGTAATTTTTAATATGCCTTTGATGTGAAAATCCAATAGAAAACAATCGAAGATCTAAGGTGTGGACTCAAAGTGTAATGAATTTTTTGGACTTTGATGGTTTATAATATTTTGACTTTTTAAATTGAAAATTTTTTTTTATTGTTTTTACATCACTCGAATGAAGTATATAAATTGATGATCAAAATGCATAAATTAATGATAATTCTAAATTGAAACATGTATAAATTGTCTTAAGGAAAACAAATCACGGTTTTAACATAATTTCTCTTTTCTATTTGCAAATTCTCATATGAATTTTGCATGTGAACTCACTTTAAGGGTAATGTCTTAAAAAACAAAATTTCTCATATTCTTCTCTATTTTATAAATAAATAAAAAATTCAGTTTTTTTCTTTAAAAAATTTATTTTTTCAAACTAAAAATCAATTTTGATTGTTTGAAGGGATTGTTTTAGATTTTTAACAATCATTTGTTAAAAAATGAAAGAAAAAAAAAATAGTAACTTCTCATACTTATTTCTTGCGATAGATCAGAGAGAGAGAGAGAGAAAATGTCAACGACAAAAAAACTGAAGAACACCTGATTTAATTTATAAATAAGAGAAAATCGCGCATTTACTTTTGCTCCATAAAATCCAAAATTGCCCTTTCTAAGATTTTCTCCTTCAATTTTCAATATAATAGATAGATTATATAAAGAATAATTAATATTTTCTTCTTCTATTAATTATAAGATATTTCTTTAACATTTGTTTATCGAATTTGATAGGCTCAAGAAACATTCCATAAAACGAGCTCAAACAAAGTTCGTATACTTGAAATAACTATTCAATAATACATTTAATATACTTGAATTTATGGGGTTGAAATAGACGCTTACAAAGCAAGATGGGACAAATGTGTAAAGTAATTTTTTCGTGAATGTTTAAGGCTCAACAGTTTGAACTGCAACATGAGTTCAGATTTTGTGGTCATGTTGCTTAGGTGTTATAGCAAACTAAACAATTCTTCTTTCAACATAGACACAACTGAAATAGCCATTGAAACCTGTTAATAGTCATCAAAATAAAAACACACAAATTTAACAAGAATTTGTATTCAAAACTTTTGAAAAATATTAAAACACAATCAGGTCACATTTAAGTTATTCTCATTCACATTTTGAATTTTTACTAATTAAAGAGAGAATATTAATAAAGTAACTAATTACAACGAGTATATTAATAAACTCACCTAATTACCAAACAAAGATAAGTAAATATAAGTGTAGATCGACAACAATGAAAAAAAGTTTATATCAACCTTCAACGTATATTTGTGAAATCTATATTATATTTTGTTTATAATTTAAAAACATCATTAAATTTAATCTTTTAATTGTTGAATCAATTGAAATTACATTTAAGAATTATTGCCAAGATTAATACTTCAAAATAGAAACCGATAAAAACTAGAACTTAAAAAAAAATTCTAAAAATAGAGCAATAACATTACTCAACAAACACATTATACTCTATCAAGGACACAAAGAAGATAAATTGAATTTCTAGATTCTCATTTTCATTTCGATCAAAAACTTATTTAAGGATTACATTGTGCAAGGTTTGTATACATATTGATTCTATTAACCAATTATCGACTAAAGCAAGTGCAACTATAACAAACTTTTATTTGCTTAAAATAATTAACCCATTATGATGATATCTCATCATCATCTATTGAGAAAAGAGTACAACCAAGTTTTTTTTTGTTTGTATAGAAAATAGTACTAAATAGCATCAAATAAGAGAAGATAACTTTTTTTTTTTGGTTAATTTGATTCCTCAAATATCTTACCGGGCAACATGTATCTATCATTAACAAATAATAACAACCCATTTTGTATGTATGGTAACCAAAATCCAATTGTTCAAATATAATACATTTATTCATTCTTCTATGAGCAATTAACCTGAGAAAAATAATTAAAAGATATTATACTTTGTATCACAGGGGTTTCTTAATATATTTTTCTTGAAATGATAGATTGATAGTAGCTAAAACTCTAAAATAACAACAAATTAAAAATGTTAAGAGAAATTAATTGTAGCAATTAGTAATGAGTAAAAAAAAAGTTAACATTCACCAACGGTACAACGCAACATAATAAAGTTTGTTTTGTATAAGAAAAAAAATAATTTATAGCACATAAATCAAATAATAAAGACCCATGTAAACTACTAAAAAATAATTCTGTAAGTAATACATGAGAATTATTTTGCCATAGATCACAATTATTTTAGAAATACTCCTACAAAGTAATACGATTTGTAAATTTTTCTTTTACGGTGATTTAGATGCAACTATATTTTTTCAGCAAAATTCACCTTTTTTTTTCCTTAAAAATTTACATTCGGATAAAATCTTAGGAAACATTGGCAGCAAATTGCAAAATTTCATGCCAGTTTTCATGTTTTTATTTATATATAAATAAAGTAAAATTATTTTTTAAACAAAATAATAAATTAAAACAAGTTTTATGATATTATAAAAAAACTATATATAGCATTATGAATTTTTAAACTAAATTTTTCTGATAATATGAATAAGTTTTTAATAATAATTTGTCAAAATAATTTTAATTAATAAACTAATTATAGTGAAATCAAGATTATTATTAAGATTAGTATTATTATTTTAAAAAACTTGTTGTTCTTCTTCTTGTTTGCTCTTTTTGGGCAGAATGCGCCGCCGAGAAAGGAAGAAGCTGGAAAGCAATGCCGAGTGCCTTGGGTACCAAAATTCAGTCTCTTCAAAATTCTTACTTACTCTATTCTTCCCTCACTCTCATCATCATCATCCACTCCTTCGCCTTCTGCTAATGCATAGTTTCTTACGAAATCATTCAAATCAATCTCTATAAAGTTTTCTTAGCATTTCAGTCTTCTTTGTTTCATTTCTCTTAAATTGAAGATTCTCATTTTCTTTTTCATTTGTATGATTTTTGCAGGATGGACAACATGGCAAGGCACGGAGCATTGCTTATAAAAATGGTTAGTTAATAGTTTCGCAATAGAATCTATACGTTATGTTGTTCTAGCTCTGCTCATAAACTGTTTGATAAATGTTCTAACTCACTTTTTCTTTTTAAAAAAATCTATATTTTAATTTTTTTATTTATCTGGTTGATTGGTCATATCATATACTATACCTAGTTCCAGACATTGCTTGGTCGGGGTTTTGATCCCTAGTTCGTTCATTCAATCAAATGGTCTGTGAATTGACTCAGTTTGAAACTTAAGTTTTTGGTCTAGCATGAATAGCAGGACATAATTTTTGCATGTCACAAAATAATGCAGGTTATGTTGGGGGTTGTTTTTTTTAAGGTGGCAGTGGTTATAAAAGGCTCTATTTCTTTTTGTTTTATTATACTATTTTTATGTGGTCAATTTCCTTTCTTGTTGATGTGATTATCAATTTTTATTACTTACCGCTTGATTGAGTCATAGCTTTTGCATACTTGCATTCCATATTATCATAACACTCCTTTTAAATTCCAGTGTGAATACAAGGTAAGGAAGCTATATGACATTAAAAAAGTAGTATTGATTCATCATTTTACAGGGAGGTTATTTTAAAGAACTCTATATTTTTTACTGTACACTGCATAATGATAAAAAATTAAAAAATTGATGTGTTTCTAAATGTAATTTATAATTTAAATTATTAAATATATTTATTATTGTTCTTAAAATATCTTTATTAATACTAGTACTAGTAGTATTGATTTGTCTTATAAAATGAAAAATTTTAACCAAACACATACATGTACACACAAAATAGTTAAAAAAAACCTCATATATAAGGACAAAATTGTATCTTTAAATAGAACAATTTGATTGGTCTAGACTACATCACAATGATTTGTAATAAAACAATTTGATTGGTCTAAACTACATCACAAGGATTTATAATAAAACAATTTGATTGGTCTAAACTACATCACAAGGATTTGTAATGCATCATTTACAACCATTGATGAACTATATTGAAAGGACAAGATTGAATCTTTGATAGAATAATTTGATTGGACCAAATCAAATCAACAAATATCATAATTGCAATATTCTCAACCGTTGATAAATTATATTCAACGGTCTAGATTAAATCTCTTTTTCTCCCACACTCCCACTCATCAAATTAACTTGCTTAAAATTTCATACAACATATCTTGTTTTTCTAGTCTCCATCAAATATAAAATCAAAACACTAAACACAAACACACTACATCCATCAAATATAAAATCAAAACACTAAACAAACACACTACATATTTTTTTAGTCACCCTCTCCTATTCTACATTTCTTTTTTATTCCTTGAAGACTTCAGAGAACATTGCTTAGTGTGAGTCTCATCTCTTCTTGACATGTGATTTTATTTATTATTATTTTTTAAACTTTCCACTCACTTATTTGTAATGCGGTACTTATTTATAAATTTTAATGGACTCTTCAACTTATTGCAAAAAATTAGTTTTTTTTTTAATCTATTTTTTTATGGGATGATGATCCATTCTTTTGAACCATTTTCTTCTTGGAGTAACAAAATGATCACTCTTTCTTGGAGTAATTTTATGATTGAATAATGTTTTTTTACTTACTCTTGTATTCATATTATTTTAACTCATATAAAGGAAAGAGTTTATTTTTGCTTACATTGGTGAACCATACATTAAGTCAAATGAAAAATCTTGTGGTGTTTAACTATTTATCTAGTGACAGTGGCTTTGATCAAACCAATTGATCAACTATTAAATACTGCTGGAACCAGATTGTGGGAATTGAAAAAATGATTTTGTTTTAAATAAAATGGAATTGACAAAGTTATCCTTTATTTAAAATGTTTTGTGTGTAACCCATGTATACACATATATGCATAAAAACTTTTTCTCTGTTCTGGGAAAACTGAGTAACGAATTAATCATAAATTTAACTCTCACTTGTAGGCCTTACGACTAAAACAAATGGATATCAGATCATCTCATTTTTACAAGATATATATAATAATCTTATAAAAAACTCACACTTTTGGAGTGGAGGAGCTGTGTGCAGTCAAAGTTATGTCGATCTGAGGTATACTATTTTTTTTCTCATCTTTTTAATATTTATTATTATTATTTATATTATTTTAATTTTGTTTTTTGAACTAATCTAGTCTTATTTAAGTTGTTTATAAGCTCTAATTGGTTGTTAGTGATATTTTCGAGATATGCAAATAAACTAGGTAGAAATGTGTATTAAAATAAACTTGTGTTAACATATCAAGTGAAAAAAATAAATTTTAGTATTGTATTTTATAAAATTGCGATCTTACTCATACTTATTTTCAAGTATAATAGATAAATTAAATATTAAAAATAGTAGTGTTATTTATTATGAAAGTTTAAGTGAAGAAAAAGAGGAATGCGAGGTTTGATTAAGGGAGAGTGGATATCTTTAATTAACACTTGGATAACTGAAGAGATTGGGTTTATATGAGAGAGTAAGTAGTTGTCAACTTTTTTTACATGAGAGAAGAGAATAATGAAATTTGTTGTTATATAGAAAAAAGGTCATTTGTAGTAAATTAAATGGTAGAAAAGAGATAAAACAATAAAATTAGAGAACAATTAAGTTTTTTTTTGCACAAGAGAAAAGAACAATGATATTTGTTTTTGTATAGAAAAAATGTAATTTGTAGCACATCAATGGTGGGAGAGATAAAATAGTTAAACGACAAAGATAGTGTATGGACGAATGGTGGTTAGGTTGAATGTTAGTGAATTGCATTGCTCTCTACATAATAGAAGTGAATAATGTATAGTGGTTTGGTTGAATGTTAGTGAATTGCAATGCTTTATATAGGATAGAAATGGCATGGTACACAAGTACAAGAATTTTCTCCCCACTCTCTCAGTGTTGAATTAGAAGTAGAGGAGAGATATTTACTTAATTTTCTATCAGCAATCTTTTATATATTGGCTTTTTTTTGTTTCCGACATACTGTGTTTTAACTCTATAATATTATATTATCATATGAATATGAATGTACCAAAAAAGAAATTAATTTGTGAAAAAGAATTAAAAAAGATTATACTTTTTTCTGGATACAAATAGACATTATACTTTTATTTTTTCGTATATAAAGATAATATACTTTTTAACACGAGTTTCTTAATATATCCTTTTTTGGAATGAAAGTGGATAAAGCGCTAAAATAACAACCAAATGAGAAACTAATAGTAGTAACTATCAATATCTACCAACAGTCCAATACGACACTAGAAATAAAATAAAGAAAAAATAAGTAAATAAATTTTAAAACTAGAGTTCAAATACTTATTCTAACGTGTTCTTTTAGAATGTATTATTCGCCCCAGAAATATATTGAATTAACATTTATACTATTTTAATGATCAGTCTTAAGTATTAAATAATTAATTAATTTTACGTCTTTTCTGGAAATTGAAGAAATTTTTTAAAAGATATTTTTTATTCTGAGTCAATTATGAAAAATATATTAGAAGTTGGTTTGACTAATCTACATATTGATCGTGGATTTTTTTTGTCATTGATTAAGTTTTTGCTATGTGGAATTTTTCCAGCTCTACCATTGCATTGCACAATGACCTTATAATTTACCTTTTATAAGAATCAATAGTGAAATTTGCCTTTAAATTAATTAAATTAAATTGTTATTAATTTTTATGTATGTAATTACACACACAAAGGTAAAACAAGTATCTTATGATGTTAAATTTCTCTAAACTACAAAGACGCATATGCTATGATATGATATCAATCGTCACGTCAACTGACTAACAAATATGACAGGGGCATAGATTCAAATATGATAGGGGCGTACCCGTCGATTCCTCGTAAAGTTAAGCAACTAAAAATTTTATCGATGGAAAGGATTGGTCTGGATGGTGCAACTACTACGAAACATCATAGATGGAAATGATTAGTATTATGGATGGTGCAACTACCGCATCATAGATGAAAATGATTAGTATTATGGAGGGTGCAACTACCTACGAAGACCTCATTATAAGTATTGAATGCATGCGATAGACCTCATGGTTTATAAGTATTGACAGACATGAATAAGCTCATTTAAACCGATTTTTATTTTTATTTTTATTTTTATTTTTATTTTTATTTTTATATATATTATGAAATGCTAATACGTACGTGCTTCAACGTATATCTTACATGTTAATAGTTCTAATGCGTCAATTCTAAATGTAGATAGATTAATGAATTGAAATAAAAAAAAAATGTATACTCATTTCTAAGATTAATGTTGAAACAAATGACAAGAAATAACACAATTTGTTAATTTTCTATATCATGTCACTAAATAATGTAATTCCAAATAGCACAAAACATAAGTGCTTAATGTTTAACTACTTTATAACTACTGCATGATAACTAAAACAAATTATTTATCTATACTTCATAATCCAATAGAAGTATTATAAGAAGAGAACCATTTACTTCCATTAGATTTAATGTTTCTTCAACAATATCGCACTTGGTAGCTTTGAACAATATTGCACTTGTTAATTCTTCATAATAGCCTAAATCAGCAATATTACATCTTGTTTTGGAGGCTTATGATGAAACATATTTGGAGCCTGCCTCCAAGAGTAATCTTAACAAGATACTCATTTTTATCCAACTGCAACTTAGATCTTAGTTTCTTTAGAAGGTTATCAAGTACCGAGTCCAATTTTGCAATCATCCAATTCTCCAAGAAGCATACATCTCCAAGGATCAAACCACAAATTACAAACTTTCTGAAAAGGTATAACAATTATACAAGGAGACATAACTATTTGTGAATTTAAAACTATTCCCTTCAACCATGAAATTATGCAACTGTAAATAGTGCTTTTTTAAATTGATTTTCCTTCATAAAAATCAGATCGAGTCACATCTTTCACAGGTTGTTAAACCACCGAGAAAGGATGCAAAATTCATAAAAAGGTTGCGCACCTTAACAATTTTTCAAGATGTTTGTCAAAGTATAAAATTTGACTTGTAAAAAACGATCCCTTTTTCCCACTTTTTTGCATGTCCTTCGTGATCTACTTTAGTCTCAAGAATCCTGCAACAAGAAGCAACACAGATGGTGACAATATTTATTCAAGGTATATGATTTGATTATTTGCTTTAGAATGCAATAAGAATGACCATTACCTAAGTAAGATATATGTGCTCTCTGTTATAAGAAGATCCACTAGTATTTTGATTCTGAAATTGAACTTATGTTATTAACATTAATTAACTGAGAGTGACAAGCAGAAGCCCTAGTAGTAGAATGAACATGATCGACAATGGCTCATGAAACACTACAACATCAATCCAAGCGACAACAGCCCATACAGTTTTTTCAGCAGTGGTGGTTTGTCCTTTTTTTATTGGCCATAGGGGACTAAACATCAAGGGAATGGGCAAGAGAAAATATGGCTGGTTAAATAACTGATCCAGGTTTCAAATTTTTGAAGTCTGATAACTCCTTAATTAATGTATGGCTGGTTAACACTATGAAACCAACAATTTTAAAGCTCTTTATGTGATTGTCCTTTATATGGGTTTCTTTTTGTGTACATCTTGTGGCACGATAGTCAATTTACCGCATGCCTTACTGAAGCCACTTACCTTATTAACAGACTTCCTTCGGTTATTTACTGGCTCTTCTTCATCCATCATCATCTCGAGTACAAGTTTATCAAAATATTTGGTTATGCCTATTTCCCACATCTTATTAGTAATCATTGACATTTTTAGAAAATGTAAAACTACTCTCAACACCATTTACGAATTAAATCTAGGTATAACAATTCAAAAAGAGGGATGAAATGATGTAGTATCAAAAAGTGCATTATATACTATATAGCGACATGTCTTACTTTTGAAGTACACAACATAAATAGATAGTCAATAATTATAACAGATGACATCTTGAGATTACGCTCAGTCCCAAAGTAAAATGCATTATTCCCATGTGCATTTTCCCAAAAGTAACTCAATAACACTAAAATAATCATCCAAACATATGTATACTCGCATTCCATGCATGAGTCATATTCTTCTATCCTTTTGTCACAACAACTATTTATAGACTGGTAGAGAAAACACTACCAACTTACTATGATTTATTAATGTTAGGCTTAGCGTAAAGATATAAGATATGAAACAATACTTATACTTGATCGAGAGAGTAGCTTCGTGGACATTTTGCTTCTAACAAACTCCCATTTAAGATTAATCAAATCTTTGAGTAATCCATTTTTCACAACAAGTTTAGATGACATACAATGCCAACACCCTATTTTGGAGAAAATGCAATTCATTGAGAAAACAAAATAAGCCGTGTAGTCTATTTGGTCTAAAACCTCATTCTCTTCTACACTCTCGTTTACTCATGCGCTAATGCGCTAGAAATGCTTGGAAACTTTTTCTGTAAAGCTTGACGAACGAGTATTCCTTTATTCACTCCCATCAATGTTGGATCCTGTTTGTCTTTCTCTTTTTTCTTTTCTCCAATTTTGTGTTCTGACCCAACGCTCATTAATTTCGTTTCTTTTGTACTTGCTTCCGAGTATTAAAGTTGAACCAGAAGAAAAGTTAATGGAGATTCTAAACTATCTAATTTTTTCAAAGTTGTGTCGTACAAGTTTCTTCCAGACTGTTGTTAAACAATCGATTTACATACATTAGGTTTTATTGTACACAAATCTTCAATATACTCAAACACAACAGCTTATATAATTAATATAAACTTTGAGCAACCAAATGAAACAAAGAGGCAAATTTTCTATAGATTAAAGAATGAAAACTTCTCAGTTTGGGTTAAGGCTATAAGAGCACATTCAATGTGCATGATAGAAACGGACATGATAAGATATAAAGCTGAATAAGGATAGGATAATATATGATAGGACAATGACAAGATAAAAATTACCATATCTTGTGTTTAATACACACATGATCACATTTTATTTTGTGATGTATTTGATACACATCTCATCATGATATAATATAATATATTACATTTAAATAACAAAATTACCATTGTAAACAATTACATATTAGTTTTTTTATTTATAAATTTAACTTATTATATTTTAAATATTATAAATTAACAAAAAAATTAAATAAGTAATTAAATAATTTTATATTAAAACTATCCATTGACACTACTAAATAAAAACTTTAAATTTTAAAAATAAAATCATGAGTAACCAAATAATTATATTTTATTTGATAGAATGTAAATAAAGATATTATATATATTATATATAGATGGCAAGAATACCTTGTAAACAACTTATATTTATTTTAAAATTTCAATTAACTTTCATATTTTTATAATTGTGAATACTAATAAATTAAATTATATAAAAAGACAAATCTACTCTTGTGTAAAATTATAAATATTTTTTAAATTAATTATTGATATTTAATTTTTAAGTTAAATATCAAATTCTATTAATTATATTTTTATTTGATTAGATTTACATTTTTATATTTTAGATTATATTTTATAAATTGTTTTTATATTTATATTTTAGTATATTTCGATTTATATTTTAAATTATATTTTGTAAGAATAATTGAGTAAACTATTGTTTTTAAACTATCATGTTGGTTCACGAAACACTGAATTCAAACTTAATATACTAATTTATTTTTATTCGTCTTTTATCATGTCTATCAAACCCACCTTAAGTATATCTAAGTGGAAAGAGAAAGCCACAACAAACACAGGCAAGTTAACTGAAGAAGGGATTTTTTTTTCCAATTGGAGATGGGCTACAGCCTCGACTCACTCTGATCATTTCATATATTGTTCCAAACTGCATGCACATATTAAATTGAAATGTGGGGCTTCACATACATCTTCCAAATTCATTAAATTTCATGTATGAGACTAATGACCAAAGAGAAATCAAACTTGAAGGGTGCTCTCAAGGTAACCCTGTAGAATTTTCTATGGATTAATATAAGTCTTATCAAAGTCTACAGATGAAGAATGAAATGAAAAAATATCCTCAATAAACCGATATGATCATTTTCTTAAGATTATTTGAAAAATTAATTGATGTCCTTTCTTTAACCTGATCAATATGTGTAAATTTACTGTTGAAGAGTTCAAAATCTAATCTATGAGCTTCTTTTACAAAAGAAAGAGCGTAACATATAAAAAAAGAGATATAGAATCAGTTGGTAAACAATGTGGCTCCATGTTTGGTTTTAAGGTGGCTTTGGAGAAATCACAACCACAAAATCAAATATAAGTCCAAAGAGATTTCGAACAAAAATATGAATCCAAAAAGATATAGAATAAAAAATTAATATCATTTGTAAGTAATGACATTATGCTCTATTGGGGCTTCTGGTACTAGTATGTTTTAACCTTAGATCCTTCCCCTTAATTTGTTTAGTTATTAAAAATGAGACAATTATTTTTGTGTTTTTGAGAGTTAGTTTTGCGATTTTGTCTTTAAAAAAAATGTCTTAATGGATTGAAGAGTGCGGTTGTTGTTACTTTGATGTATCGAAATAAATTCTATAAAATGTAAAAATTAATTAAAAAATATGTATTTTAGATTAATTTTTTTTTTAATATTGAAACAATTTACTACATGAAAGAAGTTAAAAATATATTTTAGTATATAACCATACAAAACAAATTAAATATTTTTAGAAACCATACATATTTTCCTCTAAGTTCATATCAATGATGATATAATAAGATGAAATAGAAAAATGTATGAAAAACAATATGAATTGAATTTAATGAATTTTATACTTCAATAACGGATTAATGGTTGGTCTAATTTTAAATTGTATTAATCTATATTGGTTTAAATAATAATTTTAGTAATTTTATAAGTGATGTGGGATAAAATTATATATTTTCATAGATCTCACTACATATACCACAAAATGTACTACTTAATAAAATATAAGCATAATTTGATTAAAAAAACATGGATATATTTGGACCAAATGTCAACACACACAAATTGACTACAAATATATCAAAACATATAAATAGAATCAAAATTTAAAGTCGAAAAATTTAAAAATTCTCACACTTTTTACTAATCTAAAAAGAAAAAAGTTTGAAAGCATGTAAAATAAGCATACAAATAAACACAAATTAGATGCAAGTGAGTACAAAATTATCAACAATCCATCTAACATATATTTCAATAGGTAGAGTTTCATAAAGACCTAAAATATAGATGAGTATGATAAATTTTGTTTCTAAAAGACCTTATCTTTGAAGTCAGTTCTCATGCAACTTTTTGAATATCAACGACTAAAATGTCAATTAGAAAAAAGTTGTCAAGATCATCTTAATTCATATATAATGGAATTTGCGAAATGAGAAATTTTGTTGAAACCCTGATTTGTATAAGTTTCAATTTTGTCAAGTTTAGTAGATTCGTTCTGGATGAATGTTAAATTCAAAGGAGAAATGCAAAGTAGATGACTAGGCCTTTTACCCTCCCATATTAAAGTTAATTGCTTTTCAAACGACGAAGCCATTAAATGTTCAAAATGAGAGTTGTATATATATGTCGCAGGAAGACGCCTTAGATCTTCCTCTGCAATTTGTGACAGAATGAACAGCACTCGTAATAATTATTACTCATTTCCACATAAACATTACATTCATAAACAGTAAACAAGAATTGGAGTTCAACATACATTAATTGAAAAACCAAATATAATAAAATGTCTATGTAAATGAAATTTTGACGTGCTCCAAAGAGTATTCCACTGTTTCTCTTTGATTATTTTATAGATTAAGACAAACATCATAAAAGAGAGAATCATGTTTATTAATTTCAAGAAAGAAATTGCAAGACACTAACTTCGATAAAGTAAATGCTTAGTAGTAAGGCTACCTCCACCCAAGTATTCACAATATCCACATGAGTTGGAAGATTACTTAATTGGTTTTTCACAATAGACCCGTCCTTGAGTATTTCAATTATTTTATTTTTCGTCTCAAAATAAATAATTCATGTTGATGTCATAAATAACGCATTTTTTGTTTACAAAGATACATCAAAAGACTTTTAGAGTAGACAATAAGTCAAGAAATAAGCTCATAGAGTATTTTTTTCATGCTAAAGTGTTGTTAAAGTTCTTGAGACCAATTGAACATTATTATGCTGCTTTTTAATCATTTTCCCCTCTTTTGTATTTGGCTTTCAGGTTCTACATAGTAGCATTTTTTTTCTAATAATTTACTTTAAATATGCAAGGACTGTCATCTCAACTTTCAAGTTCTCTACTCTGTTATATTTCAACAACCATTATATTGGTTAAGCAAGTTATTATACTGCTTATTTTGATTGTTGTTGTTTCTTACCAATGGCCTATAGTCATATACATCAAAGGTTTGTGGGCTGCATACAACTCTCTACAGCTTAAAACAAGCCCTAGACAATGCTTAAACATAACCTGCTTTAGCTCGGTTTCGAGGATTACACATGTGATCTTTTTGTCTTTACTTATCATCCTCGTCCTCAAGTAGTGTACGTGAATAATAGTATCATCATTGGCAATAGGGATGGACAAAGTTCAGTTCTAAATTAGAACTGTTTGAAAACTGAACCGAACTGATTTTCAGTTCAAAAAACCGAACCAAATTGTTTTATAAACCGGTTTACTGTTCTGAATTGAACTAGTTTTAACTTAGTTTTTTTGTTCCTATAGGCTAAATTTTACATAATTACCCTTAATTACTTCTAAAAAAACAAAATCGATTCTTGTTTTTTTAAACTAAAAATCGGTTTGGTTTAGTTTTAATGAATTGAAAACCGTTTCGTTTCGATTCTAGTTTTTAAAAATCAATTCAGTTAACAAACTATTTTCGAAAAACCTATTTGGTTCTCAACTTTTATAAATCGGCTCAGTTCAGAAATAATTCGGTTCAATTATACAGTTTGATTCGAATTTTTGTATTTTTGAACACCCCTAATTGCCAACTCCTGAAACTTGACTCAGAGTGTAATTGGCAATCTACTCTCACAAAGTAATTAGATTCGTGACCAGTCCAATTCCATCTAAAATTCCAATGTTGTCTAGCTGCCAAATTTCAATTTGATTGCCAGGCTATTGAAGTCGTAGGATAAGAGTCAGCTATATATATATATATATGTTAGTTACTGAATCATTTCTAACAAATAAACATAATCAATTTCATGTTTTTTTCCTAGTATCTTTTTGTCTTATACATAAATTGTAAAATTCATAATTTTTATCGGTAAAATGTGTCATTTTCGTTGAAGAATTTTTCTTTAAATAATATTTATATAAAGTATTAAGTCTTACATGATTATAAATATTATCAAATTTGCACAATTAATGATTATGAAAACTATCAATTCCAATAACATAAATAACTTGGGGTTTATGTCTGGTTCTGATCGAAAGGTAAAAAAGCTGCAGAAGCTATATAGACCAACGATCTCTTTTCATCACTTTTCTTTTTAAATGTAACGCTACGGTCAGTAAAAAGTGAAATTTTGGGATTTAATTATCACAAATCGCACAAGATAAAATAAACATAAATATAAATATATTATAAACAATGTGGCCAAAAATTGTCTTGGAAACTTCTCTTTAAAATTAATATAACAAACAAAAATAATAATATACAGAAGAACATGATATACAATAAGTGACAAAAGCAACAAAAACTCTTTTTTCCGTAAAAGTAAATTGCAACATAGAATCAAATACAAAGATAAACAGATCAAATATTAAACATTCTCTTTAACCAAACTTATTTAAATGTTCATGAGATATATCTTAGATTTGCCACAACCACAAGAGTAACTCGTTAATGAACATAAAACATAGTGGCGACCATATTCTTATACAACACACAAAATCTAAGGCACGTATGGAATGTAGCTGTATTTCCATAGATGCTTATCTTAATTTGTTAATGGTTTATTTTTCTTGTGGAAGTAGATATTCAAAAACTGAAGCAACGGTGGTGATTTGTGAGGTAGTATTTCTTTATTTTCGATTAAAATTTTCAGTAAATATTCAAATGTTTTACCCTCACATTTAAAGAGAAATAACCATGTAACAATGATGTTCAATATTGAATGAATGGGGTTTCTTAACAAAAAAAGAGTGTTCTTTGTTTACTTTATTCCTTTCCTTAGACTTTATACTTATGGATCCCAATCCCATTCCGCAAATCCGGAATTTGTGGAAAAAATATGTACTATGGAAAAAATAAATACCACTCTAGATTTTATTCTTCTGTATCTGAGCCCATTGGAAATTTTTAGAGTACGTCAAATGTTATATCATTTAATGGTGGATTAGAAATTTTTTGGGTCGAGTTAGATTTGAACTAGGGAGACATATTGCCAACGAATTTACAGTTTATCTCCATTAGCCCCTCTAGCATCGATCCAAGAAGACTCTATTTAAGCATTTATTAATAATCCTGATCCATTTCCTTTCGTAGTACCCTACCCCTAGGGGAAGTCGAATCCCCGTTGCCTTCTTGAAAGAGAGATGCCCTAAACTACTGGACGATGGGGGAATGCTTGCCCGACCGCCATTCTACTATGTTCATAGTATGATCAGTTTTTTGAAATTATCAATATAATGAATGATATGATTGGATCAGAAGTATCTTTCCATTTCAAAATTTCCAAATTTTTTAGATTTGGAAATTGTTCATTCCAAATACCAATTAAGTAATCCGAAAGAAAACAAAAGAAAGAGAGAATCCTTTCAAAGAATGATTGATTTGCTATACATTAAAACCAAATTTCTTCCACCTTCATTCGGTGTTAAGAAGATTGAATTAGGTATATTTCTATATCATCTTAAGTCAGGAATTAAAAAAATAAAAATAAATGGATAATTAAAGGATAAGGAGTAAAAAATGGAATACAAAATGTAACAATTGTTGTATAAATTAAATATTGAAAATAAATAAGCGTTGAAAGTCATAATGCCTTTGTATAATTTTTTTGCCTTTTCGTTGAGGTATTTTGCAAATGTACCGTAAAAATATGAGTTCAGATTGGTTACATTTTAAGACACATTATACTAAGTTTAGACAAATTTTATTCTCGTAGTTCCCTCTTCAATCTAAAATTTTTACAAGAATAAGAAAAAATAACATTTGTTATAATATATTAAAACAGATATTCAAATTCTATCAACGACAACTCATCTATATGTAAGCCACATATTCTAAAATTTGTCACCTCACAAAAATTATGATGTGAAATCTTCTAAATCTCACTACTTCTTTCAATTTTTGGTTACACTATATTTTTTTTCACCAATATGTAATGTAAAGAAAAGAAAACCCTTTCACTTGTCCATTTAAATACAATTATTTCATATATTTAGTAATTTTAACTATAATCAATATACTTAAAAGACTTTGATCAAATATCAAATTTTTTATTTTAATAACTCATACAAAAAAAAAAACAATCAACTCACAATCCTCAATGCATTGTTTATCACACTTAAAGATCCATAAGTTGATTTTCAACCACTATCTTTCGTTTGGTTAAAATCACTTATCAATGAATAAAGACATTATGAAATGCAACAAAGCCATATTCATTTGAACGTGTCGCACATTCTAAGTCTACAAATATTTCAATAACATTGTTCCTCTGTTGTCATTAATGTTGAATATCATATATTGAAGGTGAGTATTTTTTCTAAGCTATTAAATGCGTTTTTTTGTAGCATTTTTTTTACTTTTTATAATTAAAAAATTAAATATCATAATCAAAACAAAATAAAGATGAAGAATACTAAAAATATTTGTCTGAAAATAAATAATTTCTAACTATTTCACTAAACTTTTAACCATTTCACTACTTGAAATTTCCTATGTCTTAAACTGAGATAACTTTTCTTGCATATAATTTTTGGTAACCTAATTTTGATATTTCTTGACCATGACAAATAGTTAAACTAATTGAAACAATAGTTAAACTAATTGAAACTTCTTCATATACAAAAAACTAGATAAAAAATTGATTTGCAGTTATAGTATTTATATTTGAAGTTTAAATACAAATTTCGCACCAACTATTGTTTTGTATCAAATTTTCGTTTGTCTTGAGAGTTTTGTGTAAATAATATTTTTGTTATCTAAATATTATTATTATTATTATTATTATTATTATTGTTATTATTATTTTTATTTATTTATTATTTAAGACCTTTGATTATCGAGAAATTTCTATTTTGCTTTGTAGTGTTTCTTCCACATATATCTCTCAGCTATATTTGCATACGCGAAGAATTGTTGCAATATTTTGAATACTATTTTAAACATTGTTTTTAACAAACTACTACTCATGAATGATCAATACAATTCATACTAGGACAAGTTGTTCTATTAAGAAGCAATTATTGTGTAAACATAAGAATTTGGACACACAATTTGATCAAACACACAAAAATTATATTTCTTTTAATTATTTTAAAACTATACATTATTTAATTGTTACTTTTCCATTTTTTTCTTTTATGTGTATCTAAATTCTTGTGTCCACACAACAATTATTCTCTACTAAGTTATTAAGAACTCTTAGAGTATATAAAGAAAATCATGAGAGACATGTGAAGTTGTTCAATTTTTACTGTCCATTTGAGTAATTTACTTTTGGGTTGATAGTTATACTGTATTACCAATTAATTTGAGTAAGACAACATTAACTATTGTTTGACTAAAACTTATGGAGTGTAATCTTTATCTTAAGAAGTCTTTGGTGTACACTGAAATTCAACTATTAATCAATGTTTTACACCTCTTTGTGAATCTTTATGAATATGTATTTACATTTTCATTGAAATGGACTATCATATTTAGCTTTACACTTGATTAGTCTAATGTTAACCAATTTTTTGCATAAAGTAATTTCTATGATTAGTTTTTAAAATTAAAAATGTCAAAAAGTACATAAACTTAAAAAATATAATGAAGAACATATTATAGTTAAATATACAACTTTTACGATAAAGAAATGTTAAATTATTTAACAAATATATTATTAGAAGGAACAATTCAAAAAAAATAAAAAGGTTTAATAAACCAATTCTAAGTAGAAAAAATGTTAAAGATAAAGACTACATGATACATCCCTAAAGTTAAAAAAATCTTATAATAATATCATATTTTAATATATATTGCATAAATTGAAATAAAAAAAAAACTAGTATATATACGGTTATTCAAAAATATATTTATCTCTTAAAACATAAAAGTTTTACTATATTCTATTCTAAAACAAAAACAATATTACTTTTAATTTATATATTATTATTTTATACTCAATAATATATTAAATTAACCCGCACTACGTGCGGATTAACATCTAGTTAGTATTATTTAGATGAAAACAGACTTCACATATGTAAATCTACTATATATAAGAACCAAAAAACTCCAATTGAAAACAATATCAAGATTATTAATAAGATGGAAAACAAACAATACTATTAATTGAAAAAAAAATGATCTACCATGAAAAGTTTAGTCCAAAAAACTTTTTAATAAATCATTGACAAAAATTTGGGAATCAAATTACAAGCTTAATTATTACGCCGTGCTTTTTCCCTTTCTTGCTGCTGCGATTGGAGACAGTTTTAAATACACCAGTTGAAATTTCCTAGATTCTTTAACAAAGTTCTTTTAATAAATTGAAGTTGTGTATCAAATTTTAGACCTAAAATATATATCTAATATTGACTTCTAGTATTTAGGTTATGATAGTCCAATTGTTGTGGCCCTTGTATAAGCTTATTTTGACTAATACAAAACTATATTGTGTAACGATTATAATAATAGCACATGTAAGATGTATTGAAACCTCATATTTATGTTTCGATAAATTCAAATCTAATACAAGGGAAATTCTTAGAAGAGTTATTTGAAGTTACAACAAACCCTTCACTTCTAGGAATGTAAAAAACTCCTGATTAAAGAAATAACGAGAAAATTATTTCAAGGAATGCCAAGAGAAAGGAAAGAATGTTCTCAATTTCTACACACCCATCTTTAGCACACCTTCCTCCTATTTATGCTGATAAAAGGAATATTTACGGTTAGGAACCTTGTCTCTTTGGCCTCTCATTGGCTTCATGATGTGTGGATCATTCACCAGTTGTCCTTGATTCATTTTATTTTGTCGGTTTCCTACAACTGTCGTATTTTCCCAGTTCACATGTTTATCCTTGCTCATAACATTACTCCCTTCATTAACAAAAACCTTGTCCTCAAGGTTAGGATAAAGAGTGTGAAAGTCAGTCCAATTCTCCCAAGTAGTTTCAATAGGCAGCATGCCTTCCCACTTGTTGAATTGGTTGGTCTTGATGAGTGATTGTGCGAGAACCAACAATAGATTGGGGCTTAAGAAGAGGTCCTTGTTATGTAGTAATTAATGATAGTGGCAGAAACAATATTAAGTGATCTCCCTTACAAGGCTTTAATGCCGATATGTGAAAAATAGGATGAATTCAGGCAGTCGATGGAAGCGAAAGGTTATAAGCAACCTGTCCAACTCGTTCAATGATCGAAAATGGACCGAAGTAATGCATACTCAGTTATTGATTATGGTGTAGAGCAATGGAGTGATGGCGATACAGCCATAATTTCACAAGCACCATGTCCCCAATTTGAAATTCAGTAAAGCGACATTTACTGTTAGCAAACTTCTTTATAATTTGTTGGGTTCTAGCAAGGTTAGCCTTGAGGGCAGCAATAGTATCATCTCGTTCCACTAATATGTGTTGCAAGGAAGGGGGTCAGGGGAACTCAGTCCATAACAAATGAGAGCAGAGGGATCCCGACCATAAACCACTTTAAATGGGGTCATACCAATACTTGTATGGAAGGAAGTATTATACCAAAACTCATCCCACGACAAAATTTTGGACCAAGATCGAGGATTGTGGCTTGTGAAACAACAGAGGAAAACACATGCTGCCAAAAATGGCTAGTGAAGATTCTGTCTCTATCTAACACAATTGATTTAGGAAATCCATGAAGTTTCACAATAGTGTTGAGAAAAACCTCAACAATTTTGGCACTGTTATAATCAGCCGTCAAGGGAGTAAAATGACTGTATTTTGACAACCTATCAACAACCACCAATATCACAATGTATGAATTAGACAAGGGAAGTCCCGTTATAAATTCCATAGCCACGTCGTCCCAAATCTGATGTGGAATTGGAAGTGGCTGCAATAGTCATGCAGGGAGAGCATTAGAATGTTTGGCTTATTGGCAAATCAAGCATTGAGCCATAAACACCTTAATATCCTTTGTCATAGTAGACCAAAAAACCTGAGTAGAAATTTTTGCTTTAGTTCGTGTAACACCAGCATGACCACCCAAAGGCGAAGAGTGGAACTCTTTGAGAATAAGTTGGATTAGTTCAGGAGATTGTGGGAACACTAGTTAG
Source organism: Cicer arietinum (assembly GCF_000331145.2). Taxonomy (NCBI): domain Eukaryota; kingdom Viridiplantae; phylum Streptophyta; class Magnoliopsida; order Fabales; family Fabaceae; genus Cicer; species Cicer arietinum. The sequence goes on along the minus strand of NC_021164.2, from coordinate 54,007,855 downwards.
TTCTTCCAAAATAGCATATCATGTTTAACATGATAGTGAGGTGCAAAGCTAGTACCTAACAAACAGTGATTGCGAATGTCAGCCAAGAGAGGGTCATCATTGATAGCTTGATAAATCAAAGAGACCAAATGCGGCATAAGAACAGACATGGCGAAATAGAATGAGCGAGAAAGGCAAACTGATCAGTGATGGACTTTAAGCTGCATTGATCAGTTTTAATGACAAATTTGTGACCAAAAGCCTCGATTATAGCATACAATTCGCATATATATGTTGATTGCTTTTGCATCCTAGGGCATATTTTTTTTGGAGAAATATGCAATAGGTTGGTGAGCTTGGCTAAGAACAACCCATATTCCAGTTCTTGAGGCATCAGTTTCCAAGGTGAAAGGCATGGCAAAATCAGGGAGGGAGATCACCAATGTTTGTGTAATTGCATGCTTGAGATTATTAAAAGCTTTAGTTGTCAACCATCCTTCTTTAGTAAAGAAGTAAGTGGAGAAGCAATAACAACATAGTTCTTTATAAATCGCGATAGTAACCGATAATCCCAAGAACCCACGTAATAGCTTAAAAGTAGTATGGACTTTCCATTCCATGACAACTTGAATTTTGGATTTATCCATCTCTACACCTTGTGTAACACTTTTTTTAATTAATTAATTTAAAATCATTAGTTTTGTTTATCATTTTTTATTAATTTAGTGTGACGATAGTAAGATAATTATTCCTTGGATGTTTAATTATTTGATAAAGTATTTTCATATTAAATAATTTATTATTGGGATTTTTATTATTGACTAATTAAAACTCGTAGAAATATTTGTCTTAGAGTGAACAATGACCAAGCCAATTTTGACTAAGTCAAAATTGAATCACCCACACTACTATTTTATAACTATATTTTATAACATTTAGTTTATATTGTGTCCATTCAAATGTGTAACTGGCAAGAATAAATACATGAATGCCAATTAATTCTTAACGGTTGGTCATTGAATGACATTATTCCAATTTAATTCCTTATTCATGTGTGCAATTAAACTCAATGAAGAGAATTATTCATTCTCTCTGATCAGCTCTATGCCTCTTTTATTAGTCACATACACCTCTCCTTCTTAGGACACGATTAACTTGCAGTAGAGGAAAATAAGTCAGTCACTCACACGTCATTACCAACACTACATTTATCTCAAATATTTTCTAAGCCACTCAAACAACCATCCTTACATTCCCTCGCATTCTGATCGAAGCTATAAACCTTTATTCATCTTGGTGAGAGTTTTTAGGGCTATATAGTGGTACGTGGATGGAAAGCGTCCAAGGTAAGGGCTTTTTCCCCATGCAGAGTTAGGCTAGATATTAAATTAGCGATTTGTAAGATATTGATATGATGTCTGGATGTTTTAAAAGAAAAATATCGATTTTATTTTCGTCGTAAAGAAATTAACTATCATACTTTGATTGTTTCTCTTGAGTAATATCTCTATTTTGATGAAATTAATTATAAAGTTATATTTTTATTATCATACCTTGATCAATATGTTTGTTGTGAAAACGTTCAATGTCATACATGTTTTAGAGTACTTAATTATAAAGTTATAATTTTTATAATGATATAATTATTAACATGTTTATTATGATGTATTTAATTTTAATTCTTGACTCTTGAGTATTTAAATTTTAAAACTTGACTTTTATGAACACTATATGTGTCTTGATGAAATTGATGAGAATTTTATCTTTTTTAATTTTAACAATATGAGGAAATTGATTATTGAATGTATTAATGAATAGTTCGTTTTTAAAATGCGGAAAATTTTATATTAAAACGAATGAAATTTATGTTGTTATTGTATTCTTGGGATATGAGTTTTAATTTTTTATCAATAAAAGGTAGTGATTTTTGAGATAGTTGTTCACATTTGATGTGTTGAAGTTATTGAGTTCTAACCATGAACATCCATGATAACGTAAATTTGATGTTTTATGTAATTTAAAAGAAATTAATCTGGATCATATATGTTTAAGGCATGCATAATTTGCATATATTTTATTGTCATTGTTATTTTTATATAATTATTTGTTCTAAGGTGAGTTACTACTTGTTATTTAGATACATTTTATAATTTTTGATACACCTTACGAATTATAAAAATCAATTTCTCTAAATCTTTTATTACAAAAAGATTTTATATTTATATTTTATGGTTGTTAATTTATTATTTGGTATAATTTTGCCGTGGTATGAACTAACCCCTTATACCAACATTTAGGTACTAACGATCTCGAAGAGTTGCATGAATGACGTTCGCTTGGCACATGCGCGTGGGAAAAATGGGTACTTTAATAAAATAATAATAATGCTTGTAGTGATAAGACTGTTGTGATACAATTTTTAAGTTTATTTATTTTTCATCGTCGATTTTAAATAAAAATGCGGAGGCGGGGTCCTTCTGCTAGGAAAAACTTGAACTATTCTATTTTTAAGTGAACATTTTCTACAATTAGTAAATTGTCTTTATAAAAATGATAATATCCGATAAATTGCATTTGTTATTTCTTAAAATGAAATCAAACTATTTACTAGAGAAATTTTATTGATCATATGATGGACTACTTTTAAAAAAAAAAAAATTAATGTCGTTTTTGAAAGAAAATAAATATTTTTAAGTAATGTCTTGGATCAAAATCCAGAGCGTTACACCTTGACTTGAGATGGTTTGTCCCAAGTAATCCACAGTGGTACGACCAAAACAACATTTCGAAAATTTGGCAAATAAGACATGTTGCTGCAACAGTTTGAGAACCACTTCTAAATGCGCTAAAGTGAGAAAACCAAGTTGGACTATACACAAGAATGTCGTCGAATAAAACCAACACATATTTGTATATCTGCTCCTTAAAAATAGAGTTCATGAGACTTTGGAATGAAGCCGGAGCATTAGAGAGGCCAAATGGCATAACAAGCCATCCGTATAACCCTTGATAAGTTCGAAATGTCGTCTTATGCCTATCCTCACGAGTAACCAGTATTTGAAGATACCGAGACCGTAAATCTAATTTGGAGAAATAAGAAGCTCCAAATAATTCATCAAGTAACTCATCAACAATTGGAATTGGAAAACTATCCTTAGTAGTAATTGCATTCAAAGCTCGATAATCAGTGCAAAAATGCCACAAACCGTCTTTTTTCTTAACTAGTAAAACAGGTGACGTAAAAGGACTTGTACTAGGTTATATAATACCATGATTAAGCATATATGAAACCATTCGATCAATTTCATATTTTTGACTACGCGGATATCGATAGGGTTTTACCTTAACCGGATTGCTGCCAACAAGTAATGGAATATAATGATCCTGAATCTGTGGGGGAGGTAACCCTATTGGTTAGTCAAACACATGCCAATAAGAGTGTAGTAAAGCAACCAAATCATCAGGTAATGCAGCAAGAACATCATCAGAGTTCTGTTCCAAAATAGAGTGGAACTAAAGAGTGTAAGATGTGTCAATAGAGTGAGTGTTATGCAACCTACAAATGTGGTGAAATTGGGCCTGGCCTGGTTCTTTTGAAGATTCACCCCGGAGAGTGATGAATTTGTTGTTTAAGTAAAACTTGATGGATAGAGCGTTATAGTCCGACACATGAGGCTCCAAAGTTTTAAGCCAAGGTGCTCCCAAAATCAAATTAGCACTAGTGATTGGAAGCAAGAAAACAGGAAGGTGGAACGTACGACCTTGAATTGTAACAGGAAGGTCATGTATTAAACATGTAGCAGTGAGAGTGCTTCTGTTACCCACCAAAACCTGAAATCGAGGTGCTTCTTGGATTGGAATTTTCAAGCAGTGTGCAATGTGAGGCTAAAGAAAGTTATCAGAATTTCCACTATCCAACAAAATTGTGATTTGAACTCCCTAAATCTGACCTTGAAAACGAATAGTACCAGTCCCATGAACACCTTTGAGAGCATTGAAAGATAAGTGATGTTCAGTTTCGTCTTCCGTGACCGAAGTAAATTCAGTCTGATTCGGTAGGTCGTTTTCAAGCGAAACATCAATAATTTCATCAACTTGCAGCAATAGAAAATGCTTACGAACAGGACGTGGGCGTGGGTTGAGTATTTGCAGATTGGGTCATTTTGAAGGTGTAGGTAGGATTGGGCTTGTGCTTCGGTTTGTAGTGTTGGAGTTTGTGTAGGAGTATGGTCTACTAAGCTAGTTATTGGGCTTGGTGGAGGGGTTATATTTTTCCTCAAACAGTTTGGCAAGGGAAAGA
>NC_021164.2:53984788-54003329 GCF_000331145.2 Cicer arietinum | reverse complement strand
GAAAGAGCTTTAGAGAGTGATAGAGTGTTTTGGGCCACTACATCCCTAAAAATATCGGGCTTTAAGCCACTAATAAAACAGTCGAAAATAGCGTCAGGGCTAATTCCATGGGTTCGATTAGCAAGGGACGTAAAATAGAGTAAAAGTCATGGACGGTGGTGGTTTGGGTAAGTTTGAAAAGAGCAGGTCGGGGAGATTCATAAGGGGAAGGTCCATATTCAAGTTCTAGAGCATGTGTAAACGCAACCCAATATTGAAAAGGGTTGTTACGAGTCATCATCTGGAACCAAGGAACGTCGTCATTTTCCATGTGAACGACGGTGATGGTAAGGCGATGATGGTCCGGTGTAGAGAAAAAAAATCAAAGAATTGTTTTGCTTTGAAAATCCAATTTAAAACCTCATATCAGTTAAATTTGGGAAAATCAAGATCGACGTTTCTCACGTGGAACGGTTGTTTCTTAGATCCGTCAGAGTTCACGCTACCATTACAAGCATAGGCGAGTTGGAGAGTGCTGAGTTGAACTTCTACTCGATCTAGTCGCGTGATATCAGTGTGACGAGCTTTTTATATAGTCGTTATGACGAGCGTCATCGTTTTCCATCATCTTCTTCATCGTAGCATTGATGTTGTTAATGGCAGCCTCCAACCTTTTCATACGAATGTTTTCCGCCTTAGTAGTCAATGAAAGCACCAATGTAACAATTATAATAATTGCACAAGTAAGATGTATTGAAACCTCATATTTATATTTCAATAAGTTCAAATCTAATACAAGGAAAATTCTGAGAAGAGATATGTGAAGCTATACAACAAACCCTTCACTTGTAGAAATGTAAAAAACTATTGATTAAAGAAATAACAAGAAAATCATTCCAAAGAATGCCAAGAGAAAGGAAAGAATGTTCTCAATTTTCGCACACCCATCATTAGCACACCTTCCTCTTATTTATGCTGACAAAAGGAATATTTACAGTTAGAAACTCTCTCTCTTTGGCCTCTCCTTGGCTCCATGATGTGTGGATCATTCACCAACTATCTTTGATTCATTTTATTTTGTCATTTGCCTACAACTATCATATTTTCCTAGCTCACATGTTTATCCTTGCTCATAACACATTGCCTTTGTAGATGTTGATTCTAAGTACACTTGGATTTACTTTTTGAAACAAAAATATGAAGCCTTTTATGCATTTAAACAAATTTTCACACTAATTCGAACTTAGCTTCTCACTAGTATTAACGCCTCCCAATTTGACTAGGGTGGGGAATTTCACCCGTTAAAAAACAATTAATTGACATTAGGTTATGCATAGAGTAACTTGTCTTCATACCTCTCACCAAAATGGGAATGTAAAAAACACATAGACAAATTGTTGACATGGGACTTACTTTGTTGGCTGATGCCTCTATTCCCTTGCATTTTTTGTACCAAAATTTTACTACTATGAAAACTTTTAAAAATGTCTTATGATAAGAGAGTGCAAGTGCAACAAGTTATTACAAAATAAGAAGCAATTCTCTCATATTTCTTCTCAAAATTGAAGATAAGTAAAAAAGTGTGGGTCCCACACTTATTTAGTCTGTATTCTCTATTTCTCTTGTGTGTCAATCAAGAGAAGTTTTTATCTCTTTGCTTTTTCTCTCTTTCCCATTTCTCTCATATCAAACCAACTCTAAAACAGAAATCCATCATGATGCATTTCATACAACTAAAGGGAAATTTAATTGCATAATTATTAAAAATTAAATAAAAAAAATCATAAGTTCTCTGTGCATACAAATTGAATTTATATATATTACCTCAACTCCGAGTGCAATGCAATCCATTATGTCTATAAAATAAAGGTGATTATTATTTGACAAATTCAAAAGATGGGAACGCATTGTGTATGCAACCTACATTTAAAATTTTATACGGGTAATTAGTAAAAAAATAATATAAAATATTAAACATTTGAATGTTGAGATCTAGATTACCTTGTAAACTTATACTCAAACAAAATAACAAGACATAAAGTCATCTGCAAATCTATATTGGAAAATGATGTCTTCTTCAATAAAGTATAAGCATAACGATTGAAGAATCCAAGTAATACTCTATGTAATTCACACGCTCATGACAATTTAACCTAAATAAATGATACAAATAAATGGAATTTAATAAGTTTACCTATTCAGACAATAAAACACAGCAAAAAATTAACAGGAAAAAAAAAAAAGAACTAATCCTTACCATGTTTTTGCTTGGTTCATGAAATCGGGCAATTTTTTGCAAAGTACCTCATCTGAAGTTGTGTTTTGTTTGCAATCTTAAACAAACTCACATAAACTTCTAAACACCATGCAATGCAAATCCGCAATAATCACGAATGAAATTATTGTTGTCCACCATGTTTAACAAAGTTAATCCACAATTTTCACATATCGATTCATCCTTGAGCCTCTCAACACTTTATGAATTGAACTTGGAGTTCTAACCAATCTTTAACGAATTCTACAAACAACGTCAAACAAAAATCGTATACTTGAAATAACTCTTCAAGAATAATTTCACTATACTTGAATTTGTAAAATACTTATGTTTTTTTTTAAGACAAAGATCAAGGAAAGTGATCAAGTTGCAAGCTAAAATAGAAGTCAACAATCACGACAACTATGGTCAATATGCTAGAAGTCTTATAATGTAAGGTACATGATGCAACCTAACATTATTATATTTCAAATTCACATGAGAACCTTCCATTTTAGCATATACATCAAAAGAATTTCCAAAGTGTCAAAATGAATAAAAATGTTTGAAAATCAAGTTTTTGACAAAAATCCAAATTGTATTCGACTACAGCATGTTGTAGCCGAATACAGAGTCAAGTCAGTCGCAAAAAATGAATATGTGTATTCAAATACGAGATGGTGTAGCCGAATACAAATACTAAGTCAGTAGCTAAAACTACATTTTTATATTTGATTACAACATGATGTAGCTGAATACAAAACCAATTCAGTGACAAAATTCAATCATTTGTATTCGACTACAAGGATGTGTATTTGAATACAATCTTGAAATGTTCAAATAAAATTGAACGTTATAGAGCTTTATTCGACTACACTTATAGCCGAAAACAATTGCGAAGCAATGCAATTTTTCAGTTCAAATTCAACATGGATTATTGCATATCTTCATCAAACCTCTAAGAACGATTCCCACTGATCTGAAGTGATGTCTAAGGAGTATAAATACTTCTTAGTTTCATATTTAACTTAACAATCTTTACACCAATCTTAGAACAACTTTGAACAAACTTTCTAAAATATTTTGAATTATTCAAAGTCTTACTTTCATATTTCAAGTGCATATTTACATTGTCATATCATTGAGAAAGGTTTTCTATTATACTTACAATTATATTAGATTGTTATCATTGTACTCAATTGTTAGAAACTGATTATTTTAGTCAAAGTCATCGTTGTAAAACCATTCAAGTTATTGTGAAAATTGAGAAAAGTGATGTACTTTCTTCAAGTGTTGTAAACTAGGATAGTGGTGTGCTATCTTAGGTTGATCGTTAGAAGTTTGTAACATAAGTCTTAGAGTTAGACTTGTACTTATTCTAACAAATAGTGGAAAATCTCATGTGGTGTTTAACAGGACTCGATGTAACCTTGGTTGTAAGGGGAACCAAGATAAATTGTTGTGTTCTTTATTTTTTTGCCATTTACATTTTTCCTAACACTAATCCTAATTAGAAAAATAATTCACTAAGTCTCTAAAAATCAGAAAATTTATAAACGGATAATTCACCCCCCTCTCCTTAGGTGCACCTTTGTACTAACAATTGTATCAGAGCAGGTTCTGGTAATTTGTTAATCGATCCTTATTCATGGCTTTCGCACAACTAAGTTTTAGAGATGGTGGTAGTAGCAATAAACCACCTTGCTTCGTTGCAAAACACTATGTTTTCTGAAAGATACACTTGCATGCATATCTTGAGGCACAAGGAGATGATATTTGAGATACATTAGAAAATGGTCCCTATATCCCAAAAATAGTCATTGGTAATAAAGAAGAAATAAAGATAAAAGCCTCATGGACATATGATGACAAAAGGAAAGTATTGTTTGACAAAAAAGGCCAAAAACATGTTACAATCGACACATGGAATGGGCAGATTCTTTCGTGTATCTCATTGCAAAACTACCAAAGAAATATGGGATACTCTTGAAGTAACTCATGAAGGAACTGTTGAGGTAAAACGTTTTAAACTCAATTCTGGACTTGCAGAAAAGATTTTTTTCCTCTGAGCAACAACTTGACGATGTTTGGCAAGATCTTCACTAATGATGAATTGAACCTTAAAGTTATAAGATCATTAACAAGGGCTTGGCAACCTAAAGTAACGATAATTTCTGAAAAGAAAAACCTATCAAAGATGTCTCTTTCTGCACTTTTCAGAAAACTTCAAGAACATGAAATTGAACTTGGAAGGCTAGAAAAGAATGAAATTCAAGAAAAGAAGCCAAAGAACATTGTCTTAAAAGCAGAGTCAAAAGAGCAAAGTGATGATGAGAATTCAGATGGAGATGAGAACATCACCTTCCTAGTAAAGAAATTTGGTAAGTTTCTTCAAAAAGATAAAACTATTAAGAAAAGGAAAAATTTCAGGAAGAAGGATGTTTCCACTACAAGTCAAAACTTCACTTGTTTTGAGTGTGGCAAGCAAGGACACATAAAAGCGGAGTGTCCAAATATTGTCAAGAAAAATGCCCTTGGTAATGATCTTAGAAATTGTCGTTACTTTAGGTTGTCACGACCTAAGATAACACACCATTATCCTAGTTTACAACACTTGAAGAAAGTACACCACCTTCCTCAATTTACACAATAATTTGAATGATTTTACAACAATATTTCAGAGAATATAACAGTTGATGTTTTCTAGTACAATGATAACAGTCTAGTATAATTTCAAGTACAACAGACAACCTTTCTTAATGATATGACAATGTAAAACATATACTTGAAATATGAAAGTATGATTTTGAATAATTCACAAAATATTTCAGAATGTTGTTCAAAGTTGTTTTAAGATTCTGTTTAAGGTTCTTAAGCTAAATCTTGAATTAGGAAGTAATTATACTCATTAGACATCACTTCAGATCAATGACAATCATTCATAGAGGTTTGATGAACATATGCAATGATCGAGATTGAATATGAACTGAAAAATGACATTGCTTCACAATTGTATTCTTCTACAGCCTAAGTGTAGTCGAATACACTTTTGTAGCGTTCAAATTTATTTCAAAACTTCAAGCTTGTATTCGAATACAGATGACTGAATTTTGCCACTAACATGATTTTGTATTCGACTACAACATGCTGTAGTCGAATATAAAAGTGCAGTTTTAGCTACTGACTTGGTATTTGTATTCGGTTACAACAACATGTAGTTGAATACAGATGTGTCGTTTTTACTACTGACTTGGGTTTGTATTCGGCTACAATATGTTGTAGTCGAACACAAATATGCAGTTTTTACTAATGACTTGGGTTTGTATTCGGCTACAACATGATGTAGTCGAATACATATGTGCATTTTTTGTTATTGACTTCATATGTATTCGGCTACACATATATGTTGTCGAATACAACCTTGACTTTTGTCAAAAACTTGACTTTTAAACATTGTTCCTACAGTTTGACACTTTGAAAATTCTTTTGATGCGTATGTTAAAGTAGAAGGTCCTTATGCGCATTTGAAATATAACAATATTAGATTGCATCATGTACCTTAAATTATAAGTCTTCTTGACAATAGTTGACTTGATTGTTGACTTCACTATGAACTTGCAACTTGATCACTTTACTTGGTCTTTGTCTTCATCAAAAACATAATTATTCTTGAATATTTACAACTCAAGCTCCAAATTTCAAATTCATCTTAGAGTTTAAAGAGAGAAACACTTGTTCGAATGAAAAATATTTTCTAAGTGCTTTTCATAGAGTGTAATAGTCATTGTTATAATCAACTTGTTAGAAACAACTACTCAAGTTCCAAATCTTTGTATTCAGACACGATAATGGTGTTAGTGTACCTTCAACAATCAGGGATTGTCATATTGTGTGGAGAAGACTTGACTGGTAGAGTCAAGGCGTGTGTTACTCAAAAGTATGGGGTTGTCAAGTTGTTGAATTTTTAGATTAAATCCTTCTGAGTGAAGGGACTGGATGTAGCCAAGTTAGTGGTGAACCATGATAAATTACTTGTGTCACTTTATTCATGCACTCCTTAGTTTTGTTATTGCGTCTACTCCAAGTAAATCATCAAGTTCGAACAAGGTTAATCAAATAATGAAAAAATTATCAACTTAAGTCAACACAATCAAACCCCATTCTCGTGTTAGCACCTTCAAGTAGCATTAGAGCTTGGTCTCAAGGTTGAGCACTTTACAATGTTTGAGGAAATATTCAAGAGTTCAACATGTATGGATTCAGTGAAAAATATGCTAGAGAAAACATCAATAAACTACCTTTATTTGATGGAGAATGTTTTGAATATTCGAAGGATAGGTTGATCAGTTTCTTTATTTCACAAGATCCCGAAATTTGGGACATGGTGGAAGATGGTTATATTGCTCCAAATAATATTGATGATATTGAGATTTCAAGGAAATAAATGGATGTTTATCAGAAGAAGATGTACAAGATGCATCATAAGTCTAGAACATTCATGATAAATGCAATCACTTTCAAGGAGTTTGACAAGTGCACCCGCAAGGAGACAACCAAGAGTATTTATGATAGTCTGATTCTGACTGTTAAAGGAAACAACCAAGTTCAAGAAGCAAATGCCAACCTCCTAGACATCTCTCTAATTAATTAAATCTACCAATATATTTCGATTTTTTGATTTAGTCTTATTCTTCATTCTTCAAACACACTTCTCTTTCTAATTAATTCTAGTTGTTATGTTCTTGTTTTCATCTTACCCATTGTTCATCGCTACAATCATGTTTCTCTTTCTAATTAAATATAGGCTTAACTACAATATTAGTCCGCTATTTTTACTAATTTACGAAATTGGTCTCCTATTTTTAAAATTGACAATTTTGGTCCTCCTTATGATTTTTTAACTAAAAAATCATGATATAACATACTTTAAATAATGTGTCATATGATACAATGATTTAGAATGATTAACACCCATCAAATAACAATAAAACACTAAAAATTTAACTTTCTACTTCATAAATTTTTCGTATTATTCATTTAATTAATATAGATGGTTCTTTATCATGGAATTATATCTCACATTATTTAAAATACGTCGTCATTTTTTTTAGTTAAAAAAATACGATAAATAAACTAAAATTGTCGACTTTTAAAATAGAAGGACCAATTTCGTAAATTAGTAAAAAATAGAATGACTAAACTTACAATTAAGCCTTAATTCTATTATTCTTGATTTCTTGTGTTAATTTTATTCTTTATTAATCACTACAAATCACATTTATTTTTTCTAATTATTTCTTATTATCTTGATTTCTTGTTTTAATTTTACTCTCTATTCATCGCTCTTAACACACTTTGAACTTTTTTTTATTTGATTTTGCTTAACTCAACTTTTTTTTATTTTATAAAAAAATAAAAAACATTAAATCAAAACTTCATATCTTTTCAGAAATAAATTTATAAAAAAAATTAAATTAAAGAAAGAAATTGTAAAAAAAAAAGATTATGAAATTGAGGAAAAAAAATATTTAAGTGAGATAGTTATTATATTAACACGTTTAACTATAATAATTTAGTTCATTTATTTCGTAATATTTTTATTTATTTTTATTTTAGTATTAAATTAATGTTTGTCGTGCATTCACCTTTTCACCTTTTGAGTAGTTAGTTGGTGACATAAACAAAAATCCAATCCATATTTATTAGATTTGTTGAGATAAATAAAGACCAGACAAATAAGTTAATTTGAAAATGAAATAATTAAATCTCAATTAATTTTAAAAGAAATTTAAATACATCATTCACCAGAATTCTTTGACTATGTTTCTCTCATGTCAATTATATCTGTAAAGAAAATTATTTTATTTTAAATTTTTATAATTTTTTTAGACTGTTTAGTTTTTTAAATATAGTTATTTTTAATTTTAATTTATATTATAAGATTAAAATTAGAAAAAATACTAATATATATCTCAATAATTATATCCCATCCTAATAAATTCAATACATACAATAAATAAATAAATAAATAAATAATATATGCCATGATGATATTCCTAATATATAATATTCATTCCCACACGACACACATGACTTCAAAATAGTCATATTTAATACATGATACATAACAAATTAAAATAATCTTAAAAACAACCTTAGTTGTATGTTTGTCGAATGAATTATATTAAAAAAATATAAAATATATAAAATATACAAAATATATTTATGTTATATTTAACATATCTTTAATTAAAATTCATAACTTTTAAATTTCTAATTTAAAAATAAATTTTAAAATTGTAGACTAATTTAAAATTTAAATTAACGATCAGGTCTCAAGAGATCTTATGTTTGATCTTTAGATTCATATTAGCACCATACTATGCAAAAGAATTAAAACATATATATATATATATTATTGGTTTTCTTTGTAAACTGTTATACAACAATTTCAAGGAATGGGAAGAATGTAGGAATGATTGAGACAATAAGTATTAACTCAGAGTTGGTCTAGGTGAAGTTTGTTTTCAAAGCATATTCGTGAATCTATGTTCCTCAATTTCACTTTGCCTTTTATTTCAATAACATATAATTGATTGAGTCCTTGTTCTAGTTGCGATCGTGTCCCAGTTGAGCCAGCACTTACTCTTAGCATCTGCAACTGAATCTTATCCTACACTTGTTACCTATTTTTGCACAAGTCTTGCAAAAATCTTTTGATATGTCTTTCGGAGAATCCATGCATATGTGTTAGGCTATTCAAATTCCTAAAGATGAATACAAGATTAGATTTTAAGGTTGCATGAATCATCAACACATACGTTTGGTTCACTTTAATGATAATATTTCTTTCAAATTTGTTTGAATTGCATGCCAAGATGTTTTCTATTTGGAAACAGACTAGTCATTATGAGTTTTCTTTATCTTCAAAAGAAAATTTTATGAAGATTTGGTCTCATGAATCTTTGTCTTTGAAGTTGGGTATTTTACATCTATCTAAATGGACTCTAGATTTCAATCCTAACAAACAACAACAAACTTGTACTTAATATTGAGTTAGGACTTTTATGGTTCAACAAGTATATTGCCGTCTCAAAATGATTTTTACTATTGCTGGAGCAGTTTAGAGTTCCTATTTCCTTAGATAATAAATCTACAAGTAAGCAATATTTTATCTATTAACTCTTTTTTTTTTTATAGAGAATGATTTTTCTCAACAATTACGTGGTCATATTTTGGTTGAAAGGTAATGTGTTTTTTTTTTCTTTATTTAGAATTAAATAAAATTGTCTTATTTTATCAATGCGCTGATATCAAGCCAAGTTTTTGTTAGGACTGCGTATCAAAATTTATAATAAAAATTTAACGTTATTGCATATCTAGCCAAAAAAAATTTGGTAAAGTAGCTAGCCAAATTTTTATCGGGATTGCCTTTGCATATTAGGATTTATGCAATTTTAATATAAATTTAACTTTATTGTTTAAATTATCTTTTATAATCAATAAATTGGATTATTAGAAATATAAAAAATTAAATTAAATAAATATTTGAGAAATACTATCGTAATAAAAATTAACTTTTTTTTAATATTTTATATCATAAAATATAGCTTAATTTAGTTTTTATTTCACTACATATGTAGTATTATTATCCATCAAAATTTGGTTGTCCAATTTTCCATTAATTAATCTATAACACTAGAAATAAAGGTAATACTTTTTGGTATGCTGTAAATTAATAACAAATTTAGTCAGATAATATATCACATTTTATTTATGCTATTATTACGTCTATTAACTTTATTTTTTAGAGATATTTTTTAGAAAATATATTATATTTATCACGTAAATTTTTTTAATAATAAATGTTAAAGTTATTTTTTTTAATCAATACCAAATAAATTTAAAATAATTTCTATTATTTTTAAATAAATTTTCATTAAAATTGTTTTAAAAAATATAAAATCAAAATTAAATTTTTACAGTATAAAACAAACAGACCCTTGTCATAACAACTTTTGGTAATGACTTTTATACCCCAAAAAGGGCCAAACACACCCATTATCATAACAACTACTAGTAATGACTTTTATACACAAAAAGTGCCCTCATAACCTTATCTCTTATATACTAATGTGTGGGGAAACTAAGTGGCAAAAACAGAGGAAATATAAAAAATGGGATAAGAAGAAACTTGTAATTTGGTAGTATTTGCTCCTGCAATTGATTTTTTTTAGTGGTCTAATAGTTTTGTTTTGTAATCAGATGAATCATATTGATTATATTATAGTTTTTTCTTTCCATTTTGTATTTTTACAAGTATTTTAGAATTTTCTTTTTTGGTTTTTTGTGAATTTTCTTTTTTGTTTTTTGTGAATTTAAATGACAAAAAAATATGATTGAACATAAGGCTTTAGGACTCTATATCCACTCTTCATGTTATTATTTGCTCTAATTATATTCAAAAGTAAACGAAATAAAATAAAATATTTTAACATAAAAAAAATTGATGGATGGGCACGAAGTACTTGTCTGACGCTTGGGGTATTATGTCGTTTCATTCGCTTCTCGTCATTGTAAAACTATTTGATTGTCCCTAAACTTCAGCCAAAACAAATCATCCATTCTTAACAATGGACATTCTTACAATCAATTTCATATTTAGTAATTTTTTCTTCTTCTTTTTTTTTTTTTTGAAAAGCTAATTTGAATTCAATTAAAACTTTTGAAACATAAGATGTGCCAGCAAAAGCAAAATAGCTACAATCATAATTACATAAGTTTATATATTGAACTATACATTCAACCATCCAATAGATTAAAAAAGAACCACTTCTTACCACACTCCCCTATTAACAATCATTAAAGAACCAAGTATGGGGATTAAGCCACTATTAATTGAATTCAAACTTAAACCATTTAGAGTTAGTTTTAAGCTACCACCAAGAGACAAGCTTTATTTGATCAATTAGATAATTTGATAAATTCTCCTTTTGACCAAAAATCGATCTATTTATTTCCTTTCAAAAGTTACCAAACTAAAATATTATGAACTCCAAAAAATTGAAACATTATAACAATGAAGTTATAGAATTTACATATTGAGCTCTTTTGATTAGGTGATTGAATGTATTGTTGCAATATATTGTAAATGCAAGATTGAGCGTCACAATTAAAATTCAATAGTTGTTGTTGATGAAGGGAAAAGAGAATAAAGCCACGAAGGATGCAATAAATTCTATGATGTAATGAACTTAAATTACAATACAATTTTGTAATATAAAACTAAATGATTTTAATATACAAATGAGAGTTAGCAAATTTATTAAAGAATTTATTAGAAATACGTAGTATAGATTATTTTTACATTAACATAGAATGAGATATCGCCATCACCATGTTTCAATATGTCACACTTCTATTTAGAACTACTCTTACCATAGTGAGATAATGTGGCAAAAAAACATATTTTAGTAGGAAACAACTACACTAATTGTGCAAATCTTTTAATTTTTTTTTATTATGTGCATATCTTTTAATTTCAATAACAAATTATATCCAAATCTTTTATTTTATTTAGTTATAAAAAGTATATAATTTTATTAACTTTCTACAAAATGACGATGTATCCAAATTTAATTGTAAATGTTGGTAAAATGTCTATGCAAAAAAAAAAAAGATAAAAAATTTATTTATAAAAATATAAGAATGTACTTTAAAAAATAATGAAAATAAATAAAATAAACAACTTCAACATAATTTTGTCTAAATTTACAGTAATAATTATTTTTTGTTAACTATTTATTTTAAGATTGTAAAAAATAAAAATTACATTATTTATTATTTTATTTTTATTTTGAATGCCATAAAACATTACAAATAAAGGCTCCCCCTGAGATAGGTTCGAGCAGTACCAATTAAACATATCCTTCCTTGGGTTTCAAGTTTGTGGTTGCTTCATCAGTGGGACCGATATAGAGGTGTGTCATCTCAACCTTTATCGCTTGAATTTGATATCTCTTTTTCTCCGTTTCATTTTTCAATTTTCTGCATTAATCGATTCCACCGGTGTTTGCCGTTGATGTTTTGAGGCAATTTTTTTTATTATTATTCGTTGCGACGTTGACGGTAACGTTAACATCCCGTTCTTGAAATTTAATCAGGAACGCTCAATTTTTTTGATTATTTAAACCCTAGAAATCTTGATTTAAATTGGTGCCATAAAAAAGATAATCGCATAGTCACAAGAAAGATAGAGATGGTGATACAAAATAAAATATAAAGTTGTCCGTTCCCGTTCATGTTCTTGAAATTCAACCAAGAACGCCCGATCTTTATAAATCTTGGTCATTCGAACCCTAGAATTCTTATTTGAATTGATGAAGTAAAAAGATGACAACGAAGTCAAGACTTTGTTATTTGGATTCAAATTTCTGCTGTCCATGATTTGCTTCATTCGAAAGCGAGATATAAAAGAGATATAAATCTCTCTTTATTTCATTTTCAACCTATTATCCTTTGGCTACTGATCTTTTGACTCTCTTCTTTTATTGATTCTCTGTCTCGAAAACTGTGTTTGACCCAAATGTTTTGAGGTAGGTTTTTTTGATTGCAACATTATCGGATTATAGTTGTTTATCCAAGAATGTATAATCTTGGTGATTCTTGATTGAGAAGGTTGATAAAAATTGAAAAGTTGCAATATGTACACCGACAAGTAGTTGCTATGCTTGGATGACCTAAAATCTAACTGAGATAGATTCTTGATTCTAAAAGTTGCATTCAATATGAATTTTTAATTTTTATAAAAAATTTTTGAATAACATAATTACTAGATGAATTCTAGATCCAAAATGTGGCTTATAATATGAAATTTATATTCATATGAAATGAAATTGAGATAGTAAAGACCCGAAATTTAATTACAAACGTGGCTTGAAATATGAACTTTTTATTTGTATGGAATAAAATTGAGAATTTGAGATAGTATGATTGGAAGACCCAAAATGTAATTACAAGATGAATTCTTGACCCAAAAGGTAGCTTGCAATATCAATTTTTTATTCATATGAAATGAAATTGAGATAGTATGTTTGGAAGACCCAAATTTTAATTACGAAGATGAATTCTTGACCCAAAATATGGCTTGCAATATGAACTTTTGGATGACCCGAAATTTAATTGAGATAGATTCTTGACCTAAATGATGTGGGATTGAATATGAATTTTTTATTCATATAAGATGAAATTGAGAATTTGAATAGTATGATTGAATGACCCATAATTTAATTATGAGATGAATTCTTGACTCAAAATGTGTCTTGCAATTTTAATTTTTTATTCATATGAAATGAAATTGAGATAGTATGTTTGGAAGACGTGAAATTTAATTACGAGATTAATTCTTGACCCAATATGTGGCTTGCAATGTTGGGTTTTGGGCTCCCTTCCTATGTGGAGAAAGGCCCAATATGTGCAAGTCCATGTGTCTCACTTATCCAAGTGGAGAGAGGTCAGATTAGTGGGTGTGTAAGAGCTGAATTCAGAGAGAGAGACAAAGAGAAAAGTGAGAGAGGAAGAGTAAACCCTATTTTCGCATAAAACAGAGCAGCTGCACTAAATTCACGATTTCTCCTTCGTTCACCGTCGGATCGGGCTGAAATTTGGACAACAGGTTCGTGACTCGTGGTACTTCATTCTGACCGTTTGGATCGTCGATCAGAGGTCTGAGGTGGGAGAAATTGAACTCGGACAGCAGCAGTTTTTCTGGTTTCTTTTGCTGAACTTTTTTCTCAATTTTATGTTTGTTTTCTCATTGTGTTGGCTGATTGTTGTGCTAGTTACCTTGCTGTTTTTGGCTGGTTACTGAGCACGAATTTGTGCCATATTAGAAACTCTCTTGTACCCATATTTTGATCATAGTGGAACTTCATTACTGGCTTGGTCCCGTGGTTGTTTACTTCTCACATTGAGAAGGTTTTTCCACGTTAAAAATTATTGTGTCATTTGTGAATGGTGATTTTAGTTGCTGTGATTATTTGTTGATTGCTCCTCACAGATTCTTGCAAGTTTGGGAAATTGATTATCCGCTGCATATTGCTCTGTTAGAGTTGTTATTATATTTGTTGTTGAATTTCCCATCAGAGTGGCATCAGAGCTCTTTGGTTAAGGGGCTGTTTGACTTGTTTGAATGATGGAGGCAAATACAAATAGAATGATTTGTTTGAATGGCACTAATTATCACTTATGGAAGGGAAAAATGAAGGATCTGTTATTTGTGAAGAATTTGCATCTTCCTGTGTTTGCTACTGAGAAGCCAGAATCCAAGACTGATGAGGATTGGAGCTTTGAACATCAGCAGGTCTGTGGTTTTATTCGGCAATATGTAGAAGACAATGTTTATAATCACATTGCTAATGAGGAACATGCAAGATCCTTGTGGAAGAAGATTGAATCTTTGTATGCTTCTAAATCAGGGAATAATAAGTTGTATTTGTTGAACTCCTTGATGAATTTGAGGTACAAGGAGGAGACTTCTATTTCAGATCACTTAAATGATTTTCAAGGGCTCCTAGATCAATTGTCAGGTATGGGTATCAAATTTGATGATGAAGTGTTGGGACTATGGCTACTGAATACTCTACCAGATTCTTGGGAAACTTTTCGGGTTTCAATTACAAACTCAGCTTCTGATGGTGTTGTCTCTTTGCAAAGTGTAAAGGGAAGTGTTCTTAATGAGGAGATGAGAAGGAAGGCACAAGGTACTTCATCTCATTCCGAGGTACTTGTCACTGAGAACAGGGGCCGAAGTCAAAGAAAGGAACCGAAAGGGAATAGACAGAATAACAGAAGTGCGAGTAGAGAGAACAACAGAAGTAAGTCCAAGTCCAGACACAAGAATGTGGAGTGCAATTATTGTCACAAAATGGGGCACATACAGAGGAACTGTTTCATATGGAAAAGGGAGAGCAAAAACAATAACAGTAAGCAGAGAGATAAGAATCATGATGATGATGACCGTGTTACTACTGCTACTTGTGATGATCTGATTATTCTCCGTGACTATGACTCAGTCAATCTTGTATCAGATGAGAGCATGTGGATTATTGATAGTGGTGCTACACTGCATGTTACACCAAGGAAGGAGTTCTTCACATCTTACACTTCTGGTGACTTTGGAGTGTTGAAGATGGGTAATGATGGTGTGTCCAAGGTAGTTGGTATTGGTGATGTTTGTTTGCAGACCAACATGGGAGTGCAGTTGTTGCTTAGAGGAGTCAAACATGCTCCAGATGTTCGCTTTAATTTGATCTCTGTGCAGATGCTTGATGATGGTGGTTATGATAATCACTTTGGTTCAGGAAAATGGAAACTCACCAGAGGTAACTTAGTTGTGGCCAGAGGGGAGAAAATTAATAAACTGTATTGGACTAAAGCATTGGTTGCTAAAGACAGTGTGAATGCCATGGATATGGAGGCTTCTTTGTGGCACCGCAGGCTTAGTCATATCAGTGAAAAGGGGCTGAATTGTTTAGCTAAAAAGGATGTACTTCCGGGATTAAAGAGTGCAGAGTTGGAGAAATGTTCTCATTGCATGGCTGGTAAGCAGACTAGAGTATCCTTCAAGAAACATCCTTCCTCAAGGAAGTCAGAGTTGCTTGAATTGGTGCATTCTGATGTTTGTGGCCCGTTGAAGGTAAAGTCAATTAGTGGTGCACTTTACTTTGTTACTTTTATTGATGATTGTTCCAGAAAGCTTTGGGTCTATGCTTTGAAGACAAAAGACCAAGTTCTGGAGAAATTCAAAGAGTTCCATGTTATGGTGGAGAGACAGTCAGGCAAGAAGTTGAAATGCATTCGTACTGACAATGGTGGTGAGTATTGTGGACCATTTGATGTTTATTGCAAGCAGCACGGTATCAGACATGAAAAGACTCCTCCTAAAACCCCTCAGCTGAATGGTTTAGCAGAGAGAATGAACAGGACATTGATTGAAAGAGTTAGGTGTATGCTTTCTGAAGCAAAGTTGCCTAAGCATTTCTGGGGTGAAGCATTGTACACGGCAATGCATGTTATTAATCTGAGTCCTGCAGCTGCTTTGAATGCTGAGGTGCCAGACAAGATTTGGTTTGGCAAGAATGTCAGGTATGATCATTTGCGTGTCTTCGGTTGCAAAGCATATGTGCATGTTCCAAAGGATGAGAGATCCAAGTTGGATGGGAAGACAAGACAGTGCATCTTTATCGGTTATGGTCAGGATGAATTTGGCTACAAGCTGTTTGATCCAGTTGAGAAGAAAGCTGTTAGAAGCCGTGATGTGAAGTTCATGGAAGACCAAACCATTGAAGACATTGATAAGATGGAGAAGACTACACCTGAGATTGATAATGGTTTGTCTGATGTTGATCCAGTTCGGATGCCTACACATGATCTGGATACTGCTGAAAATAATGTTCAGAATGATGAGCAACATGGTGATGTTGGTGATCAGCAGCTTGGAGATGATTTTGATGTTCCTAATGATGATGCTGAAGAAGAACATGAGATGTCACAAGATGAGGATCTTGGTGATGCTCCTGAACCACCTCAAGCTCAAGTTTGGAGGTCTACTAGGCAGAGGAAACCATCCACCAGGTATCCTTCTGATGACTATGTTACCTTGACTGATGGAGGCGAACCTGAATGTTATGATGAAGCCATGGAGAGTGATGAAAAGAAGAAGTGGTTGGATGCTATGCAAGATGAAATGAAGTCTTTGCATGATAATCACACTTTTGATTTGGTGAAACTACCTAAGGGAAAGAAGGCTTTGGAAAACAGGTGGATCTTCAGAGTGAAGCAAGAAAACAATTCTACATCTTCAAGATATAAAGCCAGATTAGTTGTGAGAGGTTTCAGACAGAGAAAGGGTGTTGATTTCAATGAGATTTTTTCTCCTGTGGTGAAGATGTCATCCATTAGAACTGTGTTGAGTTTGGCTGCTACTCTTGATTTGGAGGTAGAGCAAATGGATGTAAAAACTGCTTTCCTTCATGGTGATTTGGAGGAAGAGATTTACATGAAGCAACCTGATGGTTTTCTTGTTAAAGGCAAAGAAGACTATGTGTGTAGGCTCAGAAAGAGTCTATATGGTTTGAAGCAGGCCCCGCGTCAGTGGTACAAGAAGTTTGAGTCAGTTATGTGTGAGCAAGGCTACAGGAAGACTACTTCTGATCACTGTGTCTTTGTTAAAAAGTTTGCTGATGATGATTTCATTATCTTGTTATTGTATGTTGATGACATGCTTATTGTTGGGAAAAATATTTCCATGATTAACAGGTTGAAGAAGCAATTGGGCGAGTCATTTGCCATGAAAGACATGGGAGCTGCTAAGCAGATTCTTGGTATAAGAATCATGCGTGACAGGAACAAGAAGAAACTTTGGCTGTCACAAGAACACTATGTTGAAAGACTGTTACAGAGGTTCCAGATGGAATATGCTAAGGCTGTAAGTACTCCTCTTGCTACTCATTTTAAATTGAGTACTAGTCAGAGTCCTACCAATGAAGCTGAAAAATCAGATATGCAACGAGTTCCTTATGCATCTGCTGTGGGTAGTTTAATGTATGCAATGGTGTGTACAAGGCCTGATATTGCACATGCTGTTGGTACAGTTAGTAGATTTCTGTCTAATCCAGGTAGAGAGCATTGGAATGCTGTGAAATGGATTTTGAGGTATCTTCGTGGTACTACCAGTTTGAGGCTTTGTTTTGGAGGTGATAAGCCTACTCTTGTGGGATATACTGATTCTGATATGGCTGGAGACATTGATTCCAGAAAGTCTACTTCAGGCTACTTGATTAAGCTTGCAGGGGGAGCTGTGGCATGGCAATCCAGATTGCAGAGGTGTGTTGCATTGTCCACTACTGAGGCAGAGTTCATTGCCATTACAGAAGCATGCAAGGAATTGTTATGGTTGAGGAAATTCTTGCAGGAGCTTGGTTTTGTTCAAGATAAGTATTTGCTATTTTGTGATAGTCAAAGTGCAATTCATCTTGGTAAGAACTCAACCTTTCATTCTAGGTCCAAGCACATTGATGTTAGGTATCATTGGATACGTGATGTTTTGGATGCTGGATTGTTGGAATTGGCCAAGATTCATACAGATGATAATGGTGCTGATATGATGACCAAGGCATTACCGAGAAGCAAGTTTGAAACTTGTTGTGAGATCGCCGGTTTGGCGGTCACCTCCACATAGTTGTGAGGGGGAGATATGTTGGGTTTTGGGCTCCCTTCCTATGTGGAGAAAGACCCAATATGTGCAAG
>NC_021164.2:53952838-53984650 GCF_000331145.2 Cicer arietinum | reverse complement strand
TGAATTCAGAGAGAGAGACAAAGAGAAAAGTGAGAGAGGAAGAGTAAACCCTATTTTCGCATAAAACAGAGCAGCTGCACTAAATTCACGATTTCTCCTTCGTTCACCGTCGGATCGGGCTGAAATTTGGACAACAGGTTCGTGACTCGTGGTACTTCATTCTGACCGTTTGGATCGTCGATCAGAGGTCTGAGGTGGGAGAAATTGAACTCGGACAGCAGCAGTTTTTCTGGTTTCTTTTGCTGAACTTTTTTCTCAATTTTATGTTTGTTTTCTCATTGTGTTGGCTGATTGTTGTGCTAGTTACCTTGCTGTTTTTGGCTGGTTACTGAGCACAAATTTGTGCCATATTAGAAACTCTCTTGTACCCATATTTTGATCATAGTGGAACTTCATTACTGGCTTGGTCCCGTGGTTGTTTACTTCTCACATTGAGAAGGTTTTTCCACGTTAAAAATTATTGTGTCATTTGTGAATGGTGATTTTAGTTGCTGTGATTATTTGTTGATTGCTCCTCACAGATTCTTGCAAGTTTGGGAAATTGATTATCCGCTGCATATTGCTCTGTTAGAGTTGTTATTATATTTGTTGTTGAATTTCCCATCATGCAATTTGAATTTTTTATTCGTATGAAATAAAATTAAGAATTTGAGATAGTATGATTGGAAGACCTAAAATTTCATTATATGAATTTTTTTTCGTATGAAATTAAGAGAGTATTTTTGGATGTCCCCAAATTTAATTATGAGATAGATTCTTGACTCTAAATGTGACTTTTGATATAAATTACTATTCATATGAATTTGGGATTGAATGATAGGATTGTGCCTCGATGATACAAATTTGATATTTCTATATGATCTTAAATTCTTGATAAATTAAAATGAAAATATTGTGCCTCAATGACCTTGGGTGGTGTGATGAAATTGGGTGGTCCTGTTGAAGCGACATCTTGCAATGCCTTGTTGACACAGGGCTCGGAAGGCAAAGAGATATTCAAAAAATCATTAAAATGTTGTCAGAGATGGAAGAAACATAATTACGAGCCATGTGGTATAACCTTTGGGATTTTTACTAATCATATATGCAAGGCTAGAAGGATTGATGAGGCGTTGGGGGTGTTTGATAAATTGGTGTTGAACCTGATGTGGTTTTGTATAATACTTTGATTGACAAACTTAGTAAAGTTGGGAGGGTAGAAGATGGTTTGAGTTTGCCAGCAGAAATGAAAATGGAAAAGAAAAATAGGCCAAACAGTGTTTCATATAAGCTTGATTGATGAGTTCTGCAAAGCTGAAATGAAATGTTGTTATTTATACTGTGTCGATATCTGCATTATGTGGTGTGAGCAATATTGATAAAGCCATGCGATATTTTGATGAGATGTTGAGTTCTGGATGTTGACTGGATGCAATTGCTTACTACAGTCTGATATTTGGATTAAACATTGCTGGAAAGATGGGTGATGCCAGTGTTGTTGTGTCAGTTGAAACGGGTTGGGTTCAGTCTTGATAGGACTTGCTACTATGTTCTCGTAAGTGGGTTCTGTAAGAAGAATAAGCTGGAACGAGTTTATGAAATGCTTGACCGAATGGAAGAAACTAGGGTTAAGCCCAATACTGTCACATATAACACTTTGGTTTCTTACCTTGGAAAAGCTGGTGATTTTGCAACTGGTAGTAAGGTGATGAAAAAGATGATAATAGAGGGTCTTAAGCCCTCTCTTGTCACATATGAGGCAGTTATACATTCATTCATATTTTTTAAAGAATGTTGATGAGGCCATGCAGTCACTCTGTTAGTAGTAGGCTTGAGCAATAAGTTAAACTGCTTAGCTTTTAATTGTCTAAGATCCAAATTTTCGTACTCTTTTGAGCTCATTTTCAAACCACATTATTTTAGTAATATGTTGTGGAATTACATTACTTTATTTGGTTATCAGATTGAATAATTGTTTGAACTTTGAAGGGGTTTGTCAAAATCTGTTTCTGTTTAATATTCCTCAAGTATAGGGATTCAGTTGAATAAGAGTACTAATAGGGATTTAGTTATATATGAGTACTAATAGGATTTGGTTGTCCCTTCATTGCGGTTTCTATTTTCCTAAAATCTTAGCTACCTTCATTGTGGTCCTTTTTGCTGTCTTCATTGCGGTTTCTATTTTCTTAAAACCTTAGCCATCTTCATTGTGGCCTTTTTTGCTGCCTTCATTGCAGCAACTTGATATTTCTTTTTGGCCTAATTTGCACTCCATATAACTCCTCCCATGACAACCTTGATGATTTTACTCTAACTAAAGGGTTAAACAGTAGCAACTTTGAAAGAATTGTATTTGATGGAGAACACCTATTCACCAGCTTGAGGGGGAGTGCCAAAATATGTTTCTGTTTAATATCCCTCAAGTATAGGGATTCAGTTGAATAGGAGTACTAATAGGGATTTAGTTATATATGAGTACTAATAGGATTTGGTTGTTTAGTAATCTAGTATATATATATATATATATATATCTGATGTATTGCCAATATTTTTTAATTAAAATAAATATAATTTTACTCTAATTCTTGAGAGGGTTGATCATGAACTTTCTATTAGGATACTATGACACTTTTTTCCTTATTGATGAAATAATTGAACTATCTACAAAATAGAAGACAAGATAGTGTGCCGATTGAGGAAGGCAGCACAATGGATAGTGTGACCCTAACAATTAAAATTGCATAGACCACGTAGCGTGTGGAAGAAGGGATATGTGCAAGTTGTGAAGTCCAGATGTTTGTTATTGTTAATAATTTTTATTATATAGGTGTTTTGCAATTGGAATTGTGTTCTTCTATGACAATCAATCTACAGTTGCAAATTCTGTCACTTAAACTTCAGATGCATATTCAGTTTTTTTTCAATGCTTTTTTGCTAGCTTTTGTATTTTGTTTTATTTTACCCTTGTGTGCTCAATTGTCTCTTTGGTATAGATTCATGGTGTATTTTATACCAGATCCAAGAGTTCTAACTATAGGCAGACATAAATAGCAAGAGCTCGTTACAAAAAGGATTTATGAAAGGAGTTCTAATTCAAGTATGAATGGTTACCGTGAATACTGTCTTGGAATTGAATTCTGTTGATTGGTTAATCTTCCCTTTACATGTTTCCCTTATGTTATTTTTTTTCTTTTCATTGGCGTGCTGAAAATTTCCTATTGCTATTCTTGATTATGCTCAAAGCAAAATTGGATTTGATGATGATCGGTGTATTGTTGTGAACTGGAGTTGAAGGATGAAAGACTACGAACACAAATTCATCAAAGGAGTTACTGGTCAGTATTCTTTATAATCAATTCTAATTTTCTATATAACATTCTTTATATGAATGAGTTGTTACATAAATATATACCGTAAGTTTTAGTAAAATGGTCTTAATTTAAATCAGTCTTTATTATACGCTATTAGCCTATTATCAAGTTGACTTTCGAAATATTATGAGTTACTCGCATAATAATATATGCATTTTGGCTTTCATCAAACCAAACTGTCACCAAACTACATACTCTCCCTCTTGATTTGTAATTTCTGAGCATGAAATTGTGAACTGCCACCTACCTTTGGTTTGTGACTTTTATTCAATATTTGTTGAAAGAATGGGGAAAGCATATGTTCAGGTGTTGTCTGTCCAGGTAAATAACTATTGTCATGTTATATTTTGTTCTAATTAATGATGTGGACGATGATAGGGATGTTGCTTGCATTTTATATACTAAATAATGGCTGAAACATTCCCTATGCACCTTATGCTATGAAGCATGGGGTACTTCTAAAATGGTGAAGTACCCGTACTGAGTGCTTACTTGGTACTCGTACCGTATTGTGGATTTTTTTTCTTTATTATTTTATTTTGAGTGAAATTGATAATTTTTTATATAATATTATTTTATTTGTTTATTTGAGTGTATTTGTTGTTGTAACTTAATACAATTTGTGATTTTGTAAACATTTATTTTGATTTTGTATTGTAAATTGAATAATTTAATTCTCATAGTTAAATTATATAAATAAATATAAAATTAATGTTTTTCATTGACGTACCCGACCTTAATTTTTGTTAAATACCATATTCCGTACTCGTACTAGTACCCGATACCATTACCGTATTCGTATGTATGCTTCAATTGAGAATCCCAATAGTTAATTTATTTAAAGATTTAAGTTGTGAATTTAATTAAATTTGCATTTGCTTTAATTGAGAATCCCAATAGTGTTTTTAAATTATAGACTAATTGTAATATAGGTTTTACATATATATGTTGAAGGTTGATATAAGCTCTTATTTGTTGTTGTCAATCTACACTTATATTTACTTATATATGTTTGGTACTTAGTTGAGTCTATTAATATTCTCTTTTTAATTAGTAAAAGCTCAAATTTTGAATGAGAATAACCTAAATGTGACCTGATTGTATTTAATATGTTTTTAAAAGTTTTGAATACAAAGTCTCGTTGGATTTATGTTTTTATTTCGATAACAATTTTTAATGGCTATTTCAACTGTAGGGTGTGCAAAGAATAATTGTTCAGGTTGCTATAACACATATAAGCAACATGACCACATAGTGTGAACTCCTATTGTAGCTTGAACTGTTAGACCCTTCAGACATTCACAGAAAAATTATTTCGCACATTTGTCTCATCTTGTCATCGCAAACAAGTATTAATAAGGATAGTTTAACATATTTTAAATATTTTCTTATTATATGCTTAAGCTTTGGTAAGCGTATATTTCAACCTCAGAAATTCAAGTAAACTTTGTTTGAGCTCGTTTGATGCAATACTTCTTCTTGAGCCTATCAAATTCGATAAAGACTTTTGATTTAAATGTCCTTTCTTCATGGTTTCATGGTCACTCAAATGAGGCATTTAAGCTGATGATTAATAGTTTTGTCATTTAGAAAACAATTAACTTTACTATGGGAGTGTAGAAGGCTCAGTCATCGACTTTGTCTTTCTCTTTGAATTTAACATTCATCCAGAACTTATGGAATGAATCTACTAAATTTGACAAAATTGAAACATGTATAAATTGTCTTAAGAAAAATCTGATGTGACACATCTAAGAAACATTCTTCCATCATCCTTATTATCCTACATACAAGTTGCTTTCATACACATTTTACTACTACTATTTTAGAATATAATATTTTGTAGAACTATTCACATTTCACGAGTTACAAATTACATTACAATCAATATTTGTTATTTGACACTCATTATTTCTCGATCATTATTGGAGAAAGTTATTATATATTGGATATTACTTAAGTTTCTTAAGAAATTAGAAGACAATGATAGATACACTTAAGTCCTTATGAAACTCTTTCTATTGAAATATGTGTTAGATGAATCATTGATAATTTTGCACTCCCATCTAATTTGTGTTTCTTTGTATGCACATTTTACATGTGCATCTAATTTGTGTTGACATTTGGTTCAAATATATCAATGTTTTTGATCAAATTGTGTTTATATTTCATTACGTAGTATATTATGTGTTATTTAATGTATTTATCGGATATATGTTGAAACATGTTTCGATACTGCTTCTAAATATCAGTGATATAGTAAATAAATTATATGCAATATTATATGATGACGACTATACTATTTATCTCACCTCATCTTTTGACACATGGGTTCAAAGAGTTAGCACATAACTCTTATTTTCTCAAGTGAAGAATTATAAATACTTTATGTCTATGAAATAGACTTATCCCATATTTTTTATTTCTACAATTGTTTTATTTCCTTCAACTAAACATGACAGATTATCGTCCTTAAGTCCTGACTCAACTAGCAAACGCCGATATTGTTAGGTTGTACGTCTTGTCCCAGGTTCGAACCAATGACCTCACAATTGTTTGAGTTAATTACGATGAAATTTACCTTCTCTTCTTAAACGAAAAAAAAAATCATGTTTTGATGAAAAAATAGTTCATTTTGAGTGAGATCCTATAAAATATATAATTTTATCCCTTATCATTTATAAAAATACCTAAAATTAATATTTAAACCAATATAGAAGAATACATTTTAGAATGAGGCCAATAATTTATTACTGAAGTAAAAAGTTCTTTTCAATTTATATTGTTTCTCATGCATTTTTCTATTTCTTCTTATTATATCATCGTTGATATGAACTTAGAGGAAAATTTGTATGCTCTCTAGAAATATGATTTTTTTTTGTATGGTTGTATAAAGACAAAAGACAAAATTTTGCTACTTTAAGGACATTTAAAAAAAATTTAAAATCATATGTTTATTTGTGCTGCCAGCAAGTATTAATCTAGTTATACGTTTAATGCAAAACATTATATATTTCGATTGACATAATAAAAAACACAAGAAGATTGTAAGTCTAAAAAAACACAAGAATAATCTTGTTTCATTTTTAATAACTAAACAAATTAAGGGGAGGGGATCTAAGGTTAAGGCATACTTGTACCAGAAGCCCCAATAGAGCATAATGGCGGTACTTACAAATGATATTAATTTTTGATTCTACATCTTTTTGGATTTTGGTGTTAGTATATTTTTGTTTGAAATCTCTTAGGATTTGGTGCATATTTGATTTTGAGGTGGGACTTGGAGCATAATAGAGTCACATTGTTTACCAATTGTATCTCTTTTTTTATTTTTATTTTTTTTTTTATATGCTAGGCTTTTTCTTTTGCAAAAAAACTCATATATTACTTTATGACCTCTTCAATGGTAAATTTACACCTATTGTTCATTCTTCGTCCATAGACTTTGATAAGACTTATTATATTAGTTAATGGAAAAATTCTGTAGGGTTACTTTGAGAGCACCCTTCAGGTTTGATTTATATATCTTTTGTCATCAATCTCGTACATGAAATTTGGACGATTTATGAAATGATTGGAGATGGAGTTGAGACAGTAGCCTATCTCCAATTGAGAAATACAATATATTCTTCAGTTAACTTGTCTTTGTTTATTGTTGTTTTCTCTTATACTTATAGCCTTATTCCACATTGAGAAGTTTTCATTAGTTGATTTATAGAAAATTTGATTTGCCCATTTGTTTTACTAGGAAAATTATATGCTCAGCAACAAAAAAATTAATTTGACATGGAACTCGAACTGGCTAGTAAACGTTTAGAGAGTGCAGACACACTTGGTTGCTCAAAGTGTACATTAATTCTACATGCTAATGTGTTTGAGTATATGGAAGATTTGCATTAATGCATGTAAATCGATTGTTTCACAACATTCTGAAAGAAACTTGTACGAGAAAGCTTAGGAAAAATTAGATACTTCATATTGAAAAACTCGTTATTTTCCGATGCAACTTTAAAATCTATCAAATGTTCATGTTCGGAAGCAAATAAAAAAAGAAACGAAATCACTTGAGTACTGGGCCAGAACACAAAATTGGAGTAAAATAAAAACAAGGCAAACACAATCCTGCATCAATGAGTGAATAAAGGAACACTTGTTACTCAAGTTTTACGAAAAAAGTTTACAAGCATTTCCAACGCAGGAGCAAACAAGAGTGTAGAAAAGAATGAAGTTTTAGATCAAATAGACTGCACTTGTTTGCATTTTCTCTAAAATCGGGTGTTGATACTACGTGCCATCTAAAGTTGTTGTGAAAATTGGATTAGTTAGTGATTTGATTCGTCTTAAACAAGAGTTTGTTAGAAGGAAAATATCAATGGTAAGCCTAACATTGGTAAATCATGGTAAAATGTTAACGTTTTCTCTACCGGTCTATAAATAATTGTTGTGACAAAATGATAGAATAATATGAGAGATGTTTGGATGATTCTTTTAGAGTTATTGAGTTATTTTGAGTAAAATGTACATGGGAATAATACATTTTACTTTTGGGATTGAGAGTAATGTTGGGATGCCATATCTTATAATTATTGACTATCTATTTTTGTTATGTACTTCAAAGGCATGACATGTCCCTATATAGTATATAATGCACTTGTTTATACTACATCATTCCATCCCTCTTTTCGAATTGTTATACCTAGATTTAATTCGTAAGTTGTCTTAAACTCATAGCAGATCATGTTGGGAGTAGTTTTACTTTTTTTTTGTTGAAAATGTCAATGATTACTAATAAGATGTGGGAAATAAGCACAACCAAATGTTTTGAGAAACTTGTAATTGAGATGATGGATGGATGGAGAAGAGCCAGTAAATAATAGAAAGAAGTATGTTAATAAGGAAAGAGGCTTCAGTAAGGCATAAGGTAAATTGGCTTGAGCAAGCAAGGTAAGGCTGGTCTTAGCAACATGTCTATGTTTGTACTCAACATAACCATTCTGGTGTTGAGTATGAGGGCAAATGATCTATGGGCTTTCAAAAACTTTGAAAATGGGTGAAACTTGCCTCTCCAATCTGTCTGGACAACTTTAATATTAGAGTTAAACTGGAGTTCAAATAAGGATTTAAACTGTTTGATATCCTGAAGAAAGTAATGGAATAATACTTTTTAACACTTAAGTACTACAAACTTATACTGTTTATATAGAAACAGAAAATACAACAACAGTTATCCCATTATTAGGACTAATACTGACTAATCAAGGATAATCAAATCATAATTTTTTGATTCTCTTACATTGTAATTATGTTTATGGGTTGCACTATAATACATAAAATAAAGGCTTAAGATTATATGCTTCTTCTTCGATGTTGTATTTTTGAAACCTAGAGCTAAGTGATCTTCAATGTTGTATGTTGCTTAAGATTATAGGCTTAATAACATAAGTTTAATTTCAAAATCAAAATATTAGTGGATCTTCTTATAACAGGGAGCACTCAGGTAATGGTCCAATTTGTGTTGCTTCTTGTTGCAGGATTCCTGAGACTAGGGTAGATCACATAGCTCTAGGTTTCAAAAATATTATGGAACCATATCACCTCATGTTAAAGGAAAGTTTATTTTAAGTGAGAAAAATGAGTTTTAATAAGTCAAATTGTATACTTTGACAATCGTCTTAAAAATTTGGTGAGGTGTACAACCTTTGTACGAATTTTGCATCATTCTACGTGGTTTAACAACCGAATGCAACTCTATCTAATTTTCATGAAATAAATTCAAATTTAAAAAAACATTATTTACAATTGCATAATTACATGGTCGAAGGGAATAGTTCTAAATTAACTCATGGTTATCCCTCTTTGTATAATTGTTATACCTTTCAATTGAAAATTTGTGGTTTGGTCCGTGGAGATGTATGCTTCTTGGAGAATTAGGTGATTGCAAAAATTTAGACTTAGTATTTGATAATCTTCTGAAGACACTAAGATCTAAATCGCTATAGGATATAAATGAGGATCTTGTTAAAAATATTCTTGGAGGCTCCTAATATGTTTCATCAAAAACCTCAAAAAAGGTTGTTATATTGCTGATATAGGGTATTCTGAAGAATTAGCAAGTGCAATATTGTTCAAAGCTGCCAAGTGCAACATTGATGAAGAATCATTAAATCTAATGGAAGGAGATGGTTCTCTTAAAAGAGATCCTATAATACTTTTATTGGATTATAAAGTACATGTAAATAAATTGTTCCTAAGTTACTTATGTATTATAATTTATTAAAATATAGGCTAAATTACATTTGTGGTCCTTTAACTTAATTTCAGGTAACGTTTTAGTCTTTTATCTTTTTTTTTTCCCGACTTGGTCCTTTATTCCTAAAAATATCAAATAAAGTATGAAAATCTGAGTTTATTTGAAGATTTGCGTTATGAATTTGATGAAATTTGTATTATATTGAAGAATATAATTAATTTTATGAGTTTTGATTGAATTTTTTTTTTGAATTTTTGTATAAAAAAGGATATCATTGTTGAAATTTTAAAACATAAAATATCAAATTGTCACTTAAAATTAAAATAAAGGACCAAGTCGGGAAATAAAAAAGATAAAGGACTAAAATGTTACCTGAAGTTAAGTTAAAGGACCACAAATGTAATTTAGCCTAAAATATAATTTCAACTCTATTGAATGACACATCATGCACTTACGTGTCACATCATAGTATTTATGTCACATCGTTTTTATTCTTATGTCCCATACTTCATATGTCTCTACTATTCATGTCACATCTTCTATTCCTCAATTTAGCTTTTGCATCTCACACATTATATACATAAGTTAAAAACTCTTTCAAAAAAGCTCATCATAAAAATAAGGCTTAATTGCAGTTTTGGTCCTCCAAACATAATTTTGGTCCAAAACATGATGAAATTTCATTTTTTAAAGTTCTACTACAACATTTGTAATCATAGATTTCAAGTACAATTGTTGCAAATGAGATCTTGAGGCATGATATGACTTAAATAAATGTAAAAAAAATGAAATTTTATCAAGTTTTGGACTAGAATTCTGTTTGAGAGACCAAAACTGGGGAGAAACAAAATGAAGGGACTACTTTCGCGAATCAGCTAAAATAGGGGGACCAAAACTGCAATTAAGCCTAAAAATAATTCTACCATCTTGACCCTCCAATCATCATTTGCGACTCCTCCAATTCTAACTTTATGTATCATGTAGATTAGTTGACAAAACAATATGTCATATTGACCTTATCTCATCTCAAATGTTTCAGTAATCATTCGCAAATATGAATCTGATTTCATGAAGCCATATCTGAATCTGATCTCATAAAGTCATATCTGAATATGATCTCACAAAACCATCTTTGTTAATTTCTTAGAAAATTTGTATCATCAATACACTTATCTTTGTCTATGCAACTAACTATAAATTTTCCACACAACTTGACAAAATACTTTTATAAATATATATTTATATGTTGTTTTGTGTTCTAAAATATTTTATCGTTATTAAAAAAACAACAAATTGGAACTATAGCATATCAACACATTTCAAAGATATATATGTTGAGCTTGAAAAATTGAATTTATATGTCAGAAAAAATTCAGTTATTAGATTTTCATTATATTAGATTTTCATGACATATTTAGTATTCTATATAACAATTTGAAACTTATTTCTTATTAAAAAAATTGTAGCTTATGTTCTCAAATAAATAAATAAAACTATTTTCATCTACAAAATTGATGCGACATTCAAACGTAACATCTTTCATGTTTAATCTATTCAATATTAGAGGGTTCAAATATTGCAATTTTACTCTTTAATACAAAATATTGCAATTTTGATTTTTAAAAATAGTTAATAAATAATTTTTTGATAAAATTATTTAAAAATAATTAAAATTTACTTTAAACAAAACAATTGAAGTTTCGACAAATAAATACATATTATTAATATCACTAGAAACTAAGAACAGAGTTAGATGCATTATGAATCACATGTTTCTCCCATTTGTATACAAAACCTTAGGAGGGATTTGTCCCTTTTCAAGATAGCCAACATAGCCTGACAAGTCTCAAATGATAATATAGCCCCCCTCCAATTTCAATTTGATTTCTCTGCTATGCGAGCAGGGAAACCAGAAGGAAGTTGTAGCCCTTCTTTCTTACCAATGAATTGTAAAACTTAAACAATCTGCCACATAGATTTCAAAAGATATAATAAAGATTCCACACATAATGGATATGTTATACAATGTCAGTATCAATATATAAAATAATAAAATAATGTCCATTGACATGGTATCCTGTGGTGGATGCTCATCCGTTACATGTCAAATAGTAAGTTTGGAAACCGTTGAATGCTTTTGGCATGACCCTTATAGTGAGTGGAGCAAAAGAAAACATCAGAGTCATATAGCCTTACTATGATATATAAAGGTTTTTGTTAGTTTTCAAGGAAGAACCTGGCCTAATCACAATTTTTATCAAATGACTTTTTCAATAATTAAGCATATATAATAATTCTTAGCAGAGAACATGACTGAATCCCATAAAGTGATATAACTGTCATTCATTACATTTACAAAAGCAGATAATTTAAAATTGTAATGTCAAATAGCGGCTATAGTATAACGAAATTTGAATAAACCACAACTATCATACAAGCCAAGGTGGAGAGGCTTCTTATTTGACTTAGTCATAAAGATATGGAGAGGAT
Source organism: Cicer arietinum (assembly GCF_000331145.2). Lineage (NCBI taxonomy): Eukaryota > Viridiplantae > Streptophyta > Magnoliopsida > Fabales > Fabaceae > Cicer > Cicer arietinum. The sequence goes on along the minus strand of NC_021164.2, from coordinate 53,972,560 downwards.
ACCAAAACAGCAATCGACAAAATCATGTTGCTTAAAAGAGTGTTGTAAGACACAACAAATGTTGTAGTGCAAGTCTTCTTCATCTTATTTTAGCATTAAAAATTGTCTCTGTCCAAACCATCTTGATCAAATTTATCAAACAAAATAGAATGGAGACTCAAGAGTCAAGTCTCAAAGCAAGTCTGCCATCCACCGTAATAAATTCGTCACTTTATTCAACTCTCTCTTGAGTTTTCGTATTGAGATTGGAACACAAATCCACCACATTTAAGGTGAGAACAATGGTAACCGTCGATTGTTAGCAAAACTTGGTTGGTGACGATTTAACGACTCATAGAGTTTTCATTCAATAGTTGATTGATGAAGTCTGCCAAGTGAAAAAGGCTTTTTATTTTTATAAAAAAAAAAAATTAAGTACCAAAGTACCACTTATATTTTATTTTCTTTTATTTTTGCGTTTATTTAAGTCACACCATGCCTCAAGATATCGTGGTGCGACAATTATGCCTGATATCTATGATCAGAAAAGGTGTAGTGCGACTTTAAAAAATAAAATTTCATCAAATTTTGGACCAAAATTTTGTTTGAATGGCCAAAACTAGGGATAAATAAAATGGGGGGACTACTTTCGTGATTCAGCTAAAATAAGGGGACCAAAATTACAATTTAACATTTATTTTTTTTATTAAACTATTAAATAAAATCGATTTTCCCCCTACGAATTTTAGAATGTCCTATTTTTTTTTTTAATTATAAAATTTATTTTATTATTTGTAGAATCATTTTATTAGTAGTGCTAGTATGCACAAATATAGAGGATTTGATCAATTAACAATGACATGAACACATATCACAGACTGAGTAGTTATAATTTGTAAATATGAGATAATATCACACATTATTTCTCGTTAATATTTTTTATAATAATAAATATATATTTTATTATTCAATAATTATTATTTTAATTAAATAATTAATTTAAGTTTCATTAATTATTAATTTAAGTAATTATTATTTTAATTAAATAAATAAATACAATATTTATTATTTTTATAATGAGTATCTAATTAAATTTTACTTTTTATAAGTAATTATTAAAAAAATAAATAAAATGAAGTTCATAAAAATAACAAAAATTTATTAAATATTATAATTAAAAATACAAATACAAATACAAAATGAACTAATTTTATTACAATGAACTAGTTTCCATCGGGGCATCAGTACGATAAGAGCATTTATTCTTGTTATGTCCTTCATTCCGATACAAACCACATATCTTGGGGTGTGTACTTTTCTCCCATTGATCCATTTTACTATGAACGTGAGTAGACTGTAGATCTTTTGGATCTCTTCTCATGTTGGATTGTGGCGCAATTATATTCTATTGTATTCTAGCCAATATGATTGAAGAAGAATTGCTCATAACTCTTTCCTGTAAGTGTCAAAGATACATTGCAATGTATACTTGGAAGACACATACATCATGTAGTCACGGTGAATAAACGAATAAGCGGCGATGACATGTCAACATGAATAGTGTAATGCTTGAAATTCACTACAATCGCACCGTTATTTGTCGAGGTCTACCATAAATGTCCCTATAGGACGATCGCTTGGTGGAAGAACCAACTCCTTAACTGTAATGATACTATGTGCTCGATTGTGAATAACAACTTCATGGGAGTTCAATATTGCTTGTTTCTTGTTAAGATTTTGAATGGCTGTATTTGAGTAAATCAAACATGATGCCATCATTTCTTGGTCATGTGTCCCTCTTTCTACAAAATCGGTAGTCACTCTGTAGTATGTTGCTTACACCAAAGAATTTATTGGAAGATTGTTTGTCCTCTTTAATACATTGTTCATGCACTCAACAAGGTTAGTTATCATGTGCCCCCAATATTTCCCTTCATCATATGCTTGTAGCCATTGTTCCTTTAGAATATCATCGACCCATTTCACTGCATCATGACTCCAATCACTTATTTTCCTGATGCTCAGTTGAGTCACGCTGTATTCTGAAGAAAAAAAAGTTGATGTTGTTATGGATAATTTAAAAACAAAAATATGTGTGAGATATATATAAACTCATTGTATTACTAACCCATGTTGGTTACAATATTTTTCACTTGACCATTTTTGAAGGTCCTCGTGAAGTTTTGTGATATATGTTGAATGCAGAAGACATGATGTCAATTTTTGTTTAGATGCATAACAACACTTTTAATTGACTCATGTCTGTTTGAAATCAAGCAGAGGTTGAGTTGAGGTGTGACAAACATTTGTAGACGATTGAGGAAGAAAAATCATGCATCTAATGTTTCACCCTCAACAAGGGCGTATGCTATAGGAATAGTATGGATATTACCATCCTTAGCGATTGCCATTAGTAAGGTCCCACGATACTTCTCATACAACCATGTTCCATCAACTGAAACAACTGACTTACAATGATCAAACCCTTTGGTGAATGGTTGGAAACTCCAGAAGAGACGATGGAAGACAACTTTGCCAAGAACTACTTGGCCATCCTCAATAAAGGGTCGCACTTCAATATTGGTAGCAGTGCTTGGAAGATAATGTGTGAAAGCAAGGATCCACCTTAGAAACTCCCTGTATGATTCCTCCCAATTCCAATATATTATCTCGATAGCCTTTTGTTTTGCAATCCATGCCTTTCTATAAGGAATGGTATATGTGTATTGTGATTGTATATGTGCAATCAACCCTAAAACTGATATTGTGGGATCCGCCGTTACCATTTGTGCTTTCACAAATAACAGCCGATGAGTGTTGTTGGTGATCTTGTGAAACCATTGTTGATGAGCATGTGTGTAGCCCTTCTATTCAAGATTTCGCACCTCCACATACAAGATTTAACGATTCATACCAAGCATTGTTGGGGTTGATTGCAAGTCCCACATCCTTTAGTGTGGGAGAATAAGGAGAAGGCCAAGGCTATATATTGGGTTTTGGTCATTTGTTTTCAAATGCACCAGTCAACAATAGCACTTTAAGCTTGTATCTGACTTAGTTTAAATATTTGCTTTGTAAGAGTGTGGTTGTACTGGGGGTGTCTGGTGTGAGTGAGAGAAGTCTATGTGTTGTAACAATTTTCACATAGTGTTAATTCTCTGGTTGCTGGTCTAGGCAGCGGCCGTGGTTTTTTCTCCGGTTTTGGAGTTTCCACGTTATATTCTTGTGTTGTTATTGTGTCTTAATTCTTTTGAACTTATGCTATTTTTCCCAACAAGCATGTCTTGGTGCAAGAGTTATAGGGTATTGATAAATAACATTGATCACCCTCTTTGAGTTGTTTGCTTGAATCTTTGTTTGGATACATTTGATAAGGCCATCAAGTTTGATATTTTATTTTTCTTCACTTTAAACAAGGATGTATTGTCGCATGCAAAGACAAAATCTTATGTGCTTGTCCTTTCAACATGTCCGTTGTAATGTACTAGAACAACAAACTCTATTGGACCCATTGTAGGTAAAAGATATGTGTATGAGCATGTGTTTAGAATGATATTTTTTAGTGTATTAAATAAGTGGATGAAATTACCTATTTATATTAGGTTGAATAATGAGACGATAATGTCAGTGTAATCTACAAACCTCCACTAATTGGCTGGTTGCGATTTGGATAAGAAAGCATTAAAGTGTATGATGATGTCAGTGTAATCTGTTATGATGACGTCAGCGTAATCTGTTACGATGATATCAGCGTAATCTGCAATCCTCCATCGATTGACTAGTTGCAATTTGGATAAGATAACGCTGATGTGTACAATGATGTCAGTGTAATCTGTTACGATGGCGTCAACGTAATCTGCTACAATGACATTAGTGTAATATGCAATCCTCCACTAATTGTTTGGTTGCGATTTGGATAAGATAGCATTGACGTGTACGACGACGTCAACGTAATATGCTACGATGATGTCAGCATAATATGCAAACCTCCACTAATTTGCTGGTTGTGATTTCGATAAGATAACGCTGATGTGTACGATAACGTCATCGTAATATGTAATCCTCCACTGATTGGATGATTACGATTTGGATGAGATGACACAATCCTCCACACAAAAGTTCTATAAATAGTCATTATGTTCATATTATTATTGACTCACATTTTAAAGCTCTCACATTCACAACATACAGGCTCTGTGGCTTTTAAGGAACCAGTATCTCTACAGGTCTAGAGATGTCGCTAAGATGGTAAGTAGTTGTAATCTCCTTTTGTATACATGTTTTTAATAATCATTTCTTAAGTCAAATACTACTTTTTATTTAAAATGTAGAACTTGATTGAATGTCACCACCACTTCAGAATGGATGAACCAAATGAAATGATAGTTCCCTACTTGGAGGAAGACCGATAATCGGAGGTGGCACTTAAGATTGGGATGAAGAATGCCAACAACTTTTGGGTGTCATTCCTCCAAAAAATAAGATGGTGGGTCAATTTATCAAACTAAAATGGTTGAAAGACACATTGTTCATGTTCCGGATAATGCAACAACTGAGCACTGTAGAGCGTACCTATTGCACTTGATTGGGGGGTTTGGTGATCCCTAACAAATATTGCAATAGAGTTCATTTGATATATCTCCCCTATTAAAACATCTTCAAAGTGTTCAACTATATAGTTGGGGTTAAGTCTGTTTGACAAACTTATACAGACAAATGTGTCGTGCAACCGCACCGTCTTGTGCATGTATGGGTGGATGTACATTGCTAATTGAATCTTGGGTATGGTATTGTGTGTCGTTCATTGTCCCTCATTGCACTTGAGAAATATCACTTCCATTGCCAAAGCGGTAAAACACTTTTCATATTAACACAATAAACTAAGTATAATATACTTGTCAAACTTGCTAAAAAAATAGTTTATATTATTTTACTAAATGGATTGGTAGGGGATTGATCCATTCTGGAACTCTATATGGGGATCTTGTCAGTTATAGATCAAACATTGATCACATGCAACATTTTCAAGTTAAAAATTTCATTCTTCAATAAAATTTATACTACTTATAATTGTGTCGCCTTACTAATATATCTTTTATTTTCTCTAGTTCATATGGATGCCTTATCAAAGGTGTTGATAATTTCAGTTATGGATGCCTTGCGGGACCCACGATGTGGTGGTGCAGAAGAGCCAACCCAACCATCACAACGACAAAGGCGTAATAAATCCTGCCCACTAACTCCCTCTGTTACTATTGAAAATGAATAATAGACCTCGTCCACCGACTCCTCCTATTACTATTGAAAATGAAGCGCCAGAACCACACCCATCACTATTCATTTTCTTTCACCCCAACAAAACAACAATTTGAACCATCAAGACAATTATTTCAATTCATGTTAACTCAGATATATGATCGACTACAATCTCTACGTTCAAGCGACCCAAATTTTGTGAATAATTTATTTGATGCAAACCTAGGTACGTCTGAATCGACTGCTCGTTATATTAATAACACGTACTCATTTTGTGTTTATTTTATTTTCACTCATTTTTTATTTGTATAGTTAATTATAATATTTAATTAAATTTTGTTATTTTTACAGACTCTATTTTATTTAATTTTTTTAATAATTACTTATAAAAAGTAAAACTTAATTAGATTATTATTATAAAAATAATTACTATTGTATTTATTTATTTATTTAATTAAAATAATTATTATTAAATTAATAATTAATGAAACTTAAATTAATTATTTAATTAAAATAATAACTACTAAATAATAAAATGTATATGTATTATTATGAAAGATGTTAATAAAAAATGGTATCTCACGTTTATAAATTATAACTATTCATTCTCTCATGTTCATTGTCATTTGTAAATTATAATTAGCCACTCTCTCATGTTCATTGCCCTTTATGAATTATAATTAGCCACTCTCTCATGTTCATTGCTCAAACCCCTATGTTTATGTCTACTAAATAGTAATACTAATTAATAAAAAGATTCTACAAATAATAAAATAAATTTGATAATTAAAAAAAAAAAAACAGAAAAATAAGGAAGATGGTAGGAGAAAACCGATTTCTCTTCATTGTTTCAAAAAATAAGTTGTTGAGAAATTGCCGGTTGCAAGGACGATTTTTCATCTTTACAAAATTGAAAAAATAAAAGTTATATTTTGGTGTTTAACAAAAAATTAGTAGTACTTTAATACTTCATTTTTTTTTTTTGGAAAAACAAAAAAGACAGTGGAAAATAATGTTTGTATCCAAACGATTTCTCTCGATTGTTTCTTTTGCAGTCATTTATTTTATTTCAAAAGTAGACCCATTTTAGTGTTATACCCTTAACCTGTTGTATTCAGACAAAAATATTGTAGCTCACATCTTACTTGATATTTCAAAATATCTAGGAACCTGAAATTAGGTAGGTTACATTCCTCACCAAGTTTTATTATTATTATTATTATTATTATTATTATGAAATTTGAGGATTCAGAATTTGCTTTCCCCCATAGGTGTTGGAGCAACACTGTTGGGTTGTGACTGTCTTAACGATGTCGTGATTGAAGTATAACGATCAATCAAATGCAGAGATGGTGGTCGATGGCACCCACAATATCTTTTTGTTATATTGAATGTCACTTTTACTTAAAAAATTCTTAAAATAAGAATTGTTTATTGATAACTCTTCACCGCATATTTTTTTAGTATTTTTAGTCTTACTTATCTTTAACCATTAGTTAATTTAAGGAGTTATTTGATATATTTTGCTGATTTTAGTTCTTTGATTTAATGAAATGTTTATGTTCTTATTTCCTTGATTAAGTAGAGATTTTTCGTAGTTTTGCGTTGTTACTTTGTTTTAGCGCATTGCTGAATTTTGGTGAGAAATCAACATGACCTATGTAGAGTATTTCAATCATACCTGAAGTTGTAGATATCCAATTGGAGTCAAACCAAGTGCAAATGAAAGCTACGATTCATAGCTACAACTTTCATGAAGACACGGGAGCCAAATTCGGAGTCCAAAGAGGAGACAAATGCAGAAAACTTCAACCAGAAGAAGTTGTGCGCCTGAAGCGTAATAGCTGCGTCTGGGGCGCATTTTCGGACCAGTGACACTGTCCTGACGCTCCCGGAACGCAAATTCTGCTCCTGGGGCGCGCGACGCGCATCAGTATTCATTAAAATGCATTTTTTCACTTTCTAGACATATTTTTGACTTTTGGGAAGTGGAGAGACTTGTGACATAGCAGAGAAACTCAAAGATGGCCGTTTCTAACACCATTGTAGCAGTTTTATAAAAAATCATTCATGAATCTTTCTTGTAATTCTTCTCTAATCTCTATCTTTTTTATCTCTGTCATGAGTAACTAAACCCTATTTGTTAGGGATGAGTGTAACAAGATGTAACCTTTATTTTTCTGATTTGAACTCTATTTATATGAATGAGTTTATTAAATTCTTTTTCTCATCTCTGTGCTTGGTATTTTTTTATTGCTTGATCAACATTAAAATGTTCTATGATTCATATTTTGAAACGGGAGTGGACTTTACGAATACTTGAGATGAGAAATTCATGAATTTGTAGTCTAAGAATAGATGCAGGTCATGAAACCAATTAAATTAGTTGCAAATGCAATAGTTTAAAAAGAGAATTCCTGTACGGTAAGGTTTAATTCTAATCTTAAATTCACTTAGGAATTAGGAAATTAAAGGTTATTTCACTAAGACATTAGGGCAAGAATAATAAAGAGAATTCGGTAATAATTCAATAAAGGAATTCAATAACTAGGATCAAATTAGACACCAAATGTCTATGTGGATCAAGATAAATGTTTTTTTTTTAGAATTTAATCTTTAGCGTAAATTAATTTTTTAGTTATTCAATCATTAATATGATGTTGACTAATGTATTTAATGCATTAAAAATAAATGTTTTGTCAATTGTCATAAGCACTCATTAATTATATATATATATATATATATATATATATATATATATATATATATATATATATATATATATATAACTATTTTTATATTGACGAAATTTTGAAGATAATAAGGTAAAGGAACAAAAAGTGTTGGCATATCAGCAATAACATATCAATATATCAATGTCATCTAATAATGAAGAAAAGAAACAAAAAGTGTTGTCATATCAGCAAGTGTTTCCTTTGCTACATCAAGCACTATACCAGATGGCAACAAAAGTGAAACAGGTGAACCTGCATTGGAAGGAAAGCATGCATTTGCTTTGTCATCAGTAATAGGCCTTTGCTTCTCTATCACTGCACTCATAATGTTCCTTTCGATACTCCTCGAAAAAAAGCCAAAGATTTCATAATTTATTTGTCAAGAAAACTTCTTTTGGGATTAAGTTTTCTTTTCTTGTCCATCACTGCAATGTTCGCTGCTTTCTGCTCTGGCCATTTCTTTTTGATTGACAAAAAATATAAGCACATTGTGTTCATCATTTATACAGTCACTTGTTTTCCTGTGACTTTGTATGCAGTAGTACAACTTCCACACTACATTGGTCTTCTCAGAGGTATTGTAGCCAAAATTCCAATGACAAATGCTAAGGGTGAGGACTTATAAAGGTGTATGATGAATTGAAAACGTTTAGTTTATACAAATAATTGTGCTTATTTAAGTAAGATTCTAATATCATGTGCTCTTTCAATGCATAAAGCTGATAGATTATTTAGGCATTTACATCATTTATTGTCACATTTCTTCATGATTAATTAATAACTAGTTTATGGCTTGCGCGTTGCGCAGATATTAATTAATTAATTTTATAAGTTTTATAAGTAATATTTTATGTATTATAAATATAGTTATCTTATAATATTACTTTATTGATTTGTAATAATTGAATATGATTAGGAAAATTAAAATGAGGGAAAATCATATTTATCACAATCATCTAATTTAATTTTTAAAATATTTTGTAAAATTCGTATGTTAACTTATTATATAGGATAATTGTTTGACTCATTGTACTTTGATGGTCAATTTATTTTTCAACATATAATGGTACTTGTATTTATTTGATGAAATACAATGTAAAATACAAATCCAAAAATAAGATGTAAAAATATAAAAATATGATTGACTATTTAATATTTTTTATTTTTTAAAAATATTAATGTTGAATTATATTGTAAAAAAAAAGTTATTGAATATATTTCATCAAGAGTTTGAAATTTATTTTATTAAAGATTTACATATACATTAAATTAATTTTTGGTATTTAAAAGTTTTAACTAATTGTTTGTGCAATTTAATTATAGTTATGTTGATATGTACCAAAAATAAATTCTATTAAAAAATAATTTAATTTTATGCAATACTTAATTTTTCATTTATTTGTTAACATTCACATTATCATTATAATAAGGAAAACTAAAATAAAAAATAGCATTCAATTTTAAATATATAATTTAATTGATGAAAGTTTAGTTTTAGCATATTTTTTCAAAATACATATATAGTAAACTTTTGTTCATTATATTTTTTAATATATTCATACATATTATAATTGGAAGTAACTTTTTTAATAATTTTTCATATATTCGTATTTTATGATTATTTTAATAAATTTTTGTATTTTCTATAAATAGAATATATATTTTTATTTTATAAAATGTTATTAAAAAAATGGATAGACATAAATTGAAAGTAATTATAAATAGATTGACATTAATGAGTAATTGAATTTTTAACGTATAAAATTATTACTCACCATGTGGAATAATACAAAGGAGGATTAGATAAAAAGCATTTATGACGATATTTATGAGTGATTAGGTGGTTTTTTTCCATTGAATTTAATGACTAATAATATAAATTATTACCATTAATAAATGACTTATAATATTATAAAATAATTAATAAATTTATTATAAAATAACTTATAAAATAATTTAAATAAATTATTATCAAATTGTAAAATAATTTATAAATTATAAAATAATTTTATAATTTATAAATTTATTATAAAATAATATTATCAAAAATAAATATTTGTATACGTGAATGAAATATGATGAGGTGGCATCGGAAATCTGTTTTAAATATATATAATAGATTAGCAACTACTTATTTTTTATTGGTTAGTCACTATTAAGTGGTTTATCGCGCCATATCATATTTAAGCAGCCCACACTTTCAAACTGTTGCCCTAAATTATAGTTGATTGAAACATAAAAAACTATTTTTAATTCCAATGCATTCATTCTTTAAAGAAATCAACCTACAACCTAAGTGAGTTCAAAATTCAAAGGGGAAAAATGTAAACAAAACAGTTGATTATTTAACAGAATTTTAAGAACCCAATAAGCAAGTTACATCGAAAGTCTCTTAGATTAACTCAAGAATAAAAGGGTGAAAAAGTAGTTATCACAGGTTTTGCAGTTTTTTCTTTAACCGAAAAGTGAAGCTGGCGAGTCAAGCTGAGCATAGAAAACAAAATGAACAAGAACATTAAATAGCAAGAATATTCAGAATTTCAAATTTCAAAATAGGGTGGCTAAGTTTACATATCAAAGTAAAATTTTAACAATAGTATAGATAAAATAAGGAATAGCAAGCTCCAATTTTGAAGTTCGTCCTTGGTATATAGAAATAAAAAATAAAAAGAAACAAAAAATAGATGGTTGTGCACAATTTCATGTAAGCCAAAGCCAAAATTGATATATATTTACCGATGAAGCAAATTACATAGTTCTGTTAAGAGGCAAGGTTGAGGCCTGGGTGGACACGGGCTAAGCCATCAGAGTATCTCCACTGGTCACAGGCTGAGCATCGCTCCAACTTCATATTGTTTTCTAACGTACAGAATTTACAAGACCAAGTGTTGTGCTTGGTAGTAACATCTTTTGGCTGTTGCGAGCCACACAATTCACATATAGGCGCTAATGACTGCATTAATCCAACACCATTCGCATGCATTAGAAATGGTGCAATGTGTTACACGACCATAGCTAGTGTTAATTATATTCTTTAGAAGGAATAAAAGTCACATCACTATTTCAAGACACAATAATAAACCTTCACTTAATATACTTTGTAACAACACAAAAATGAATATGTAAAAAAAATTATGAGATGAATGATAGATGTATAGTTGAATGCTTACTTTATTTAACAAAGTGCATGTGAGACACTCCCACATTGCAAGTTCTTCAGAATGAAGTGTTCTATTAACAACAGATAGTGACCCAGATGAACATGATAAATTTGCAGAACTAGATCCTGCTTGATAATTTGATTGAGAACATGAAACACTTTCTAATCCAAAACTTCTTTGTTGAGACCCAGTCTGATGTTCATTGAGACATTGACTTTTTGGTGTATCCATTGTCAAATCAACAAATTTAGGGTTACTAGATGAGTGAACTAGTAAACTTGAATCCTTATCACGACTTCTTTTTCGAGATGTTGGAACCAAAGATAGAGTAGAACTGTCTGATGGTCTCGAGCTTCCCACACCTTTCCACTTATTTTCAAGGTTTTCAGCAGATTCACTGTTATCATCTTCATGATCTGATTTATCACAAAATTGAGAACCACACCATATGTCATCCTGTAATCTCCTTTCTGCAGCCATCACAGCTGCTTGTGCTGGAGTAAGTGACTTCATTATAACACTATTGCCACCAATACGATTTGGTCCAGATGGAAGAAGAGATCCCAACTGTGATCTCTTTTCCGCAGCTTTGAGTGCAGTATTACGTAAAGATGAGAGTGGAGGTTGACGAGAATAACCACCCAAGCGCCTTCCCGGGAGGTCAAATCCCTCAGCAGAGCCAGTTATCCCCTTAGAAATCAACTCTTCACATTCCTGTGCATGATTAGTGAAATGGATAAAGAAACAACAAATAAACAAATCTAATAACCAGCTATGAAAGGAAAACACAGTTTTTTACTTAATTTACAGCTGTAAACAATTATTTAGAACAATCATAAGCAATGGTAAAACAATGGTATCACTTTTCAACGGTTATTCTACTGAAAATTGTCCAATGGTAAAATATTTCTCCACTAAACTAAATCCAATTACTCAAACTAGAATGTGAAATTTTAAGGGTTCTGTAAATATCTTCTAAGCAATCTGCAGTTTCTACAATGACCAGCAGTTGGAGGTAAATTGCAAGGAAAATAAAGTTCTATCCACCTGCTATTTTAGTGTCTTTTATTTGTAATTATTTAGGATTCTTAGCTAATAAAAAATATTTAAAGAGCAACAGCGCTACGTGTCTACTACAATCAACAATCTGAGAACCGCTCAGTATGTTATATGTTGATCATAACCTTGTTAATGAAATTCATGGCTATAATACTTCTATGAATCAAGAAAATGATAAAATTGTTGAGACCTATACCAGAAAAGTAGTGAATAAAAAATACAATAGAAAAAACCAAATATGACAAATAAAACCCACATACAATCCCCGAGGTAATTGTCTGAAGAAAAATGTGTGCATTTCAAAAGCAAGATATCTAATATCACCATTTTGCATACTCAATAATAGAATCAAGGGCAAAAGGGGAACCTTTCTAAGTTCATCCCAGAGCTTGTAGAAGTTGCTATTATGAGGACCATGTGAATTGTGGCAAAGCTCGTGAAGCATCGTATCTAAAACTTCATGAAATGGAAAAAAGTCTGAATCCCTGTTAGGCCTCCGTAGCCGCAACTTAACATTTATACCAGCTCCAACATTCACCCCCAGAAGCGATGGATTGCTTGGGCTATAATCATGTAAGCAAATTCTTTAGTCATATTCCACAGGAAACTAAAAAAAATAATTATAAATACTCTTTGCCCAAAGGGAAACACAATTTTGGACCTTTAATCAAAAGCACACAGTAACGGCTGCATAAAGCACCATGGCAAATGTTAAGTCAAACTATTCTTTTAAATGTTTGACAGATTAGCCATTAGTGTAAATCATAAACATAATAAATTACAAAAGAAAAATGATCTGAATCTTCCTATGAGTGAATTTTAGTTCAACAATACTGCAACCCCTCTTCACCTCATAACAAAGTATGAACTCAAACCTCAATCAAAGTTGAAAAAAAAAAAAGAACTCAATCAGATTTCAATACATAGACTAAACTGTGCAAACCAATCATCAACTCCTCAATCAATTCAAACTATTTCAGTGCATGATTAGTGTTAACTTTGGACTAAAATATAATCAAATGTTATTGTTGAGTATGACTCTATTCACAACTTATACTCTGTAACCCTAAGCATTGCATAATAAAAGTAACTCTGTTGTCAGAGACATAGGCATAATTGACTGAGTTACGTAATCAATTAACGTATTCTTGTGTGCGTCTATTCATCTATTTTCTTCAGAGTCAGGTTTACTATTCCAACGGAATTTCACTCCAAGTTGAAAAAATTTCTCTCCCTAACTCTACTACCATCTTTTTCCGGCACTACCCATTAAAGGAAGCGAAATAAGAAAGAAAAAAAATGAAGAATTACCAGAACTCAGAGAGAAGCTTGACCCTCCATTTGTGTTTGTGCATAATTGGTTGAACCTGTTTTGCAATCTTCTCCAACATCTGGCGTGCTTGTTCTTCACCTGGCTTCCTTTTCAGAGCTCTGATTTCCCAAACCTTGTTTAGATCACCTGTGTTCATTTTGGCAAACCCTAAAATACCCAAATGTAGAATAGTTTATCGATTGAATAAGAATATAGGAGGATTGTGGATTGGTGAAGATTGTAGAGAATTTGATGCGGTGTTGGAGAAGAATGGAAACGTTGAAACGGCGGAACGAATAGTTTTCTGCGGATTTGATTTGATGTTCCGAGTTAGAACCCGCGAGGTTCGGTGGATTTTGAATAAAGAGTTTTTACTCAAATAAAATTTTAATAACTAAAAATGTTAGATTTTTATCAAAATTATTTCTAGAATCATTTCCATAAATAATTGTAGTGTGAAGTGTAAAATATTTACGTTTGACATTGCATAACTATTATACTTTTTTATATATTTGATTGAATACAATTAAAACATATATTTTTACCCAAAAAGAATTAAACATAATTGGTCCAAAAAGAAATCAAACATAAAAATTAAGATTTAATGGACATGCATCAATATAAACAATTTTACATTGACAATTATCTTATAATGTAAAATTTTCTATAATGTCAGTGTTTCACCAAAAAATTCATAAAAATACTATAAAATATTTACTAATATGCTTATAATAAATACATTTTATAGACACACATTTTTCTATTTTTTCAATGTTATATATGTAAGTTTATGTATGTGCTACTTGTGTACTATTCTGTTTTAAAATATAAACATTAAAGAAAATTAATTAATTTAGTTTAAATTTTTTAACTTACTTTTATTTATAGTTTTGGATAAAGTGAGTATCTCTTTCTACTTCTACTTGGTTATCGAGGTTAATTGTCTATTTTTTTTACTAAACAAGTTTAATCGTCTTTTTTTTTCACTAAACGAGTTTAATTATCTAACAACCATTTTATGCACGTTTCAGCCAATTATAATGTATTGTACGGTCTATTTTGAATAACCAAAACTCTTGCAACCTAAAATTTGCATCATTAATCCAACACAGATTTGAGAATAGTTGCTTAGCACCAAAATTGTGTCCTTAACACGTGGAATGGTATCATCTCAAAGAAACATGTCCCTTAGAACAAATAATAATAATAATAATAATAATAATAATAATAATAATAATAATAATAATAATAATAATAATTATTATTATTATTATTATTATTATTATTATTATTATTATTATTATATTAAGGATGTATTGACTCAAGAAGTAACTTTGTGATAAATTATTTTATTTAATAATTTAATATAAATGATTAATTTCATTAATCCAACCAGCTATTTAAACATGTGAGACTTCATTAAATAATTTTTATACTAATTTTTAGAAATATAAGTAAAATATCTATAATATTCTTATACAAACTTACACCAAAATAGGGATGAGAAACCAAGTTTTTGCGAAAAAAAAAAAAAACCAGAAAGAAAAATTTATAAATAAGAGGATGATGTGATCATGTACAAAATCAAAGGATTATGACAGTCATGTTGGTGGTGCAGGAAATATTCATGACAAAAGGGATGAGACAGCTTGCGAATGAGGGAGACGAGATGTTGCAAGAGAACATGAGAGATATGAAAAAGTTGAAAGTACTAGAAGAGTTTAATCTCATGAGATCAAAGTGGATCTCGATCAATCTTTTTTTTAGTTGGAAGAAGGGTCAAAACATTCTTTATGATTTCAAATAATTTTTTATTAATGAGAGATAAAAACCGAGAGAGGAGGGTCGCCATTTTTTATCATTAAACAGAGGAAGAGGGTCTCATTTGAACATCATAATAATCAATTTGTCAATAAGTATTAAAGAATATTGGCCAATAAGTTAAAGAGGGTTCTTACAAAAAATTAGTTAAATAATCTAGATTGAGGTGCTGTTAGTACCGGTATCTTACTTATATCGATGCCAACTCTCAGTCTCACAAGGTTTACTGTGGTTTCCTGCCAGGAGATATATCCCATGTATCACTTTTCAATTTCATATGGATGATAAGTAAATCTAGATTGACAACAAACAGCAGAATGCAAATGAATACAGATGCCGATATGAGTATGACAAAATTATGAATCACAAAAAATTTCCAACAGGATAAAGTTTTGTAATAAAGTTTGGTGTTTGTTTTTATTTAAGCGCGTTCTTTTTCTTCCTCGCATAGTAGAGTTTGGCTCTTCTCACTTTCTTCTTGTCCAGCACCTTTATCTCCTTAATGTTAGGTGAATACCTGTCACACATATCCCATAGCTCAGATATAAACACGTATGTAAGATAACCGACTTCAAGCACAATCAACTTTAAATTGGAATCGCAGCAAAGAACACATAGCACTTGATTCCATGCACACACAAACACACATTTAATTCATACTCCAAAAATATGAAGTATTTTTCAAAAGCAACATAACGTGTGTTTGAATAAGTTTTTGAAATTGGTGAGCTCAAAAGTTCTTTATGAACATAACTAATGAGCTCATAACTAGAATTCAAAGAATTACCATCACTGCATAACCAGGTTCTTAGCGAACCAATTCTTTTTATTCTCTTTTTTGGGTGGCAAGGGAAGAAATTTAAGTATTTCCTAATTTAACTACACCCTCCTTAAAAGCCAACAGAAACAAAAATCAAGGACTATGTTAGACCAGCTCAAAATAGCATGTATTCAAGCAGATATATAAATGATAACTCGGTTCTACAAAACTCCAGCCAATATGTGGTTTAGGAAAGGGTTAGGGCCTCAGAGGCAGTGTATCAATTGCAGCTTGCAGAAAATAGCAGTTTGTTCAAATTCCGTTACAATACTATAACCGCTATTTAACAAAACATTGTACTCAATTGTGTATTATTTAACGATAGTAATTTATTAAAATTCCGCTATAGCTGCAAATTTTTAGTGCTGCACAGGGGTATTGATGATCTATTGCTTTGCCTGTGAAAGAGGCTGGTTTCAAGTCTACAAACAGATATACATAAAATATTAAAATATGGAAGGTAAACCTACAGTGGGAATAGATATTCAATCCCAGTCCCAGCCACCGTCCTTCTAATCATGAATGTAGAATTGAGTCCAGCATTACGCCTTGCAATAACAATCCCTTTTATAATAGAAATGCGCCTCTTGTTCTCTGGCACTTCCTATCATATCAGACATACCAGTAAACAAAATATTTTATCATTGAACAAATATAAAACAAAGCACAAGTGTGAATGAATGACTGAATCTTCAAAAACAAATTTCCATACCACTTTGAGCTGCACAGTATAACCAGGCCTTATATCAGGCATCTCTTTTTGTGCTTTCACCTCCTCCACTGCTTCCTTGTCTAAAATCTAAAGGGTATAAATAAATACCAACAGTTTTCACAAATGATTAAACACAATGAATCCCTTTATTTAAAAAACCACAGAGAAGTCACATGCCTGCATAATGTGCCTTGCAGTTTTATCTAATCTCTTAAATTTGATGCGAGGAGGCACTTCTGATTCCAGAATGGTACTGTCTTGAGAAGAAGAATCAACCGAATTTGTCTCGGTCGACATAAACCTATTTTGAGGGACATGTACATAATCATGCTGAAATGAAGCCAATCTAGCTAAACCATTACCAGACTCAACTCTAGAAAATGCATTAGTCTGAGGAAACCCTGTGACCTACACAAGAAACGTGACAAAAAGCTATAAGCACCCTAAGATTTTATATCCCAAATTGCCATAGCTTATACGAAAGTGCAGAAACTAAACTGAAACACAGAAGCTATGTAGCACTAATACATTAGATTGAAGACAAGTCTTGTGTCTGATTCGTGTCAGTATTGCTATTATATTATATCTCGTGTCTATCGTGTTCATGTCATGTTAATGTTAATGTTTCATAGCACATGAGCATGAAACATGGAAAACAAAACAAATCCAATCTAACTACTCACGTCATCTTCTATTCAATTATTCACTCAACCAAGCATAAGAACCAATATTAAAATAATTAACAGCAAAAGCATAAAATTGCAGGGTGTGGGATTATGATCAGTAAAATAACAAGCAAGCTTCAAATCACACTTCCGAATTATAAATCTATAACTATAGGACATTGAAGGAAATGATTGAAATGAAGAGAAGCGCTTACGGGGATTGGAGAAAGACGAGAGGTAAGGTTGGAGAAAAAGAGTGATTGGACATAGGTCGGAAATTGAAATTCCGGTGGAGAGCGAGTGAGCGGTGAACGGAGAAGAGACGATAAGAACCTTCGTGAAGCCATGACCGGTTCTCAGACAGAAAGAAGAAAAGCGCAATTTTGGGTTTATGGCTTGTGAACGTGCCTGTGTTTTGGGATTCGGGTAACGGATCGAAAAAATAATCCGATTTACGACCCGAAAACCCAGAGCTTAGTCATATTTATTTATTTTATTTTTTTTTTGAGCTTAGTCATGTTTTAGATGTTATTATTATTGTTGCTTTTTTTGGTAACATGATACTATTTTTTTTTAAGCCAAAAAGGAAGAGATCAAAAGTATATAGTGTCAAAAACATAAAAACATATATAGACGTCTAAAAATCCCTTATATTCTACGTCTCAAACAACTTAGTGAATTACACTATAATTGACATAATTCTACGTTAAAATTCTTTCTCTTTTATTTTAATCTACCACCAAAACAAAATTTTAATATGTTCAACCACATAGAGCAGATACCATTTTTCAGAGAAATAGCACCATGTCTCACCAAATTATTCTTTGACAATAACCACTCTAGTATATTCCATACGAATAGAGACATCTTCATATGAACTATCTTGTTTCACATAATATGAACAAATGGATACAAGTTGACATTATGGTTCAACACAAGCAATCTATTAGTTCCTTTGACAGTGTACTCAATATTTTGATCTTTACTCCAAACTCAACGACCATTGTCATTTTTCTACAAAACAAAGTTAACCAACACCACAACACATTACCCTAACAACTCATTCTCCCACTAAACAAAACTTTTGTGTAACGCCCAGTCATTTTATCTTATTTTTATATTTATTTTTGGGAATAGAAATAATTGCTGACGATATTATTTTAATTGTGATAATAATAATAATAATAATAATAATAATAATAATAATAATAAAAGCAACCGTTAAAAAAATGTTTCATGGCTTGAGTGGAAATGCCACGTTACCCACTTTTGGCTTAACGTTCCCCCCACTCCTGCCTTAACGTTCCCACGGCTTAAAAGTGAAAGAAAAAAAAAAGAACAAAAGGAACGTCTTCCATTCAAAAAACTTTGTGCGATATAGCAAAAAGAGTTTAAGATAGAAAAGGAAGGAATTCAAGAAGGAGTTGATAATTCATCTCAGTGTAGTGCAATTGGAGCAAAAAGACTGCTGCGGGAGAATTTAATCACGACACTCATATCGGTAAGGGCATCACTCCAATTATATATTTATACGTATGATTGTATTTATTTTGGAATGTATGATTACATTTATTTTGGAATGTGTGATTGTAATTACTTTAGAATTGTGAGATTGAATATATACTATGTTGAATTGCTTTTATCAAAATTTAGAAAATAAATATGGTGTGACATGTTATATTCATGGTTATGTTGAACATATTAAAAGTATGAAAAAATAAATATTATGTGATATGTTGTTATAATGGTTGTGTTGAACATATTCAAAGTGTAAGGAATACAGATAATGTGATACGTTGTTATAATGGTTGTATTGAACATTTTCAAGGTGTGAATGATAAATGTTATACGTGAAATGCCATTAATAAGTTAGCATCACATTATATTGATGATTTATTAAAGTGTCTACATTCATGCATTCATATTCATGCATTCATTCATAATTGGTGGTGGTGCGTCCATGATTGGTTGGAGCCCACATATCCTTGCGGGGATTTAGAGTTAGTGGTGTTGCTTGGAAGGACCCACGAAGCTCGAATTAGTGGTGTTGCTTGGAAGGACCCACGAAAGCCCTTGCGGGGGAGGCGATATTCCGGAATCATTACATTGGCATATAGATTAAGGCATAAGGTCTGTCTGAGTATGCATTGAATTAAGTGTGATTAATGTTTTATACAGATGAATGATACATTGTATCTCCTG